>NC_088220.1:88129430-88204430 GCF_036934945.1 Oncorhynchus masou masou | reverse complement strand
GACTCAATTTGGCATGAGGGTCTGCTATACAAACTGATGGAAAGTGGTGTTGGGGGTAAAACATACGACATCATAAAATCCATGTACACAAACAATAAGTGTGCGGTTAAAATTGGCAAAAAACACACATTTCTTCACACAGGGTCGTGGGGTTAGACAGGGATGCAGCTTAAGCCCCACCCTCTTCAACATATATATCAACGAACTGGCGCGGGCACTAGAAAAGTCTGCAGCACCCGGCCTCACCCTACTAGAATCTGAAGTCAAATGTCTGCTGTTTGCTGATGATCTGGTGCTTCTGTCAACAACCAAGGAGGGCCTACAGCAGCACCTAGATCTTATGCACAGATTCTGTCAGACCTGGGCCCTGACAGTAAATCTCAGTAAGACCAAAATAATGGTGTTCCAAAAAAGGTCCAGTCACCAGGACCACAAATACAAATTCCATCTAGACACTGTTGCACAAGAGCACACAAAAAAACTATACATACCTTGGCCTACACATCAGCGCCACAGGTAACTTCCACAAAGCTGTGAACGATCTGAGAGACAAGGCAAGAAGGGCATTCTATGCCATCAAAAGGAACATAAATTTCAACATACCAATTAGGATTTGGCTAAAAATACTTGAATCAGTCATAGAGCCCATTGCCCTTTATGGTTGTAAGGTCTGGGGTCCGCTCACCAACCAAGACTTCACAAAATGGGACAAACAACAAATTGAGACTCTGCACGCAGAATTCTGCAAAAATATCCTCTGTGTACAACGTAGAACACCAAATGCAGAGCAGAATTAGGCCGATGCCCACTAATTATCAAAATCCAGAAAAGAGCCGTTAAATTCTATAGCCACATAAAAGGAAGCAATTCCCAAACCTTCCACAACAAAGCCATCACCTACAGAGAGATGAACCTGGAGAAGAGTCCCCTAAGCAAACTGGTCCTGGGGCTCTGTTCACAAACACACCCTACAGAGCCCCAGGACAAAAACACAATTAGACCCAACAAAATCATGAGAAAACAAAAAGATAATTACTTGACACATTGGAAAGAATTAACAAAAAAACAGAGCAAACGAGAATGCTATTTGGCCCTACACAGAGAGTACACAGCGGCAGAATACCTGACCACCGTGACTGACACAAAATTAAGGAAAGCTTTGACTATGTACAGACTCAGCGGGCATAGCCTTGCTATTGAGAAAGGCCGACGTAGGCAGACATGGCTCTCAAGAGAAGACAGGCTATGTGCTCACTGCCCACAAAATGAGGTGGAAACTGAGCTGCACTTCCTAACCTCCTGCCCAATGTATGACCATATTAGAGAGACATATTTCCCTCAGATTACACAGATCCACAAAGAATTCGAAAACAAATCCAATTTTGAAAAACTCCCATATCTACTGGGTGAAATTCCACAGTGTGCCATCAGAGCAGCAAGATTTGTGACCTGTATCTATGCTTATTTATTTTATCTTGTGTCCTTAACCATTTGTACATTGTAAAAACACTGTATATATATATATATATATATATATATATATATATAATATGACATTTGTAATGTCTTTATTGATTTGAAACTTCTGTATGTGTGATGTCTACTGTTAATTTTTATTGTTTATTTCACTTTATATATAATCTACCTTACTTGCTTTGGCAATGTTAACACATGTTACCCATGCCAATAAAGCCCCTTGAATTGAATTGAATTGAATTGACAGAGACAGAGAGAGAGAGAGAGAGACAGAGAGCAAGAGAGAGAGAAACAGAGAGAGAGACAGAGAGAGAGACAGAGAGAGAGAGAGAGAGAGAGAGAGAGAGAAAGAGAGAGCAGAGAGAGAGAGAGAGAGAGAGAGAGAGAGACAGAGAGAGAGAGAGAGACAGAGAGAGAGAGAGACAGAGAGAGAGACAGAGAGAGAGAGACAGAGACAGAGAGAGCGACAGAGAGAGACAGAGAGAGAGAGAGAGAGAGAGACAGAGAGAGAGAGACAGAGAGAGAGAGAGAGAGAGAGAGAGAGAGAGAGAGAGAGGGAGAGACAGAGAGAGACAGAGAGAGCGAGAGAGAGAGAGAAATAGAGAGAGATATATATAGAGAGAGCGAGTGAGAGAGAGAGAGATGGGGTGGGAGGGAGGTAGGGAGGAGAGAGAGAGAGAGAGAGGGGGGGCTAGAGAGAGAGGGGGGCTAGAGAGAGAGGGGGGGCTAGAGAGAGAGGGGGGGCTAGAGAGAGAGGGGGGGCTAGAGAGAGAGAGAACAGTTACTACCTCAGCTCTTGGCAGGAGTTCTAATTTAAACCAAACTTCTTGTTGCGGTGAACAAACAAGACAGCTGCTGAGCAGAGGACACCTCCTCCTCCCTTTGTCTCCTTCTCTCCGTCCCTCTCCTCCCTCCTCCCTCCTCCCTACTTCTCTCTCTCTGTTGCTCCCTCCTCCCTACTTCTCCCTCACTTCTTCCTCTCTCCTCCCTACCTCCCTCCCATCCCTCCTCCCTACTTCTCCCTCTCTCCTCCCTACCTCCCTCCCATCCCTCCTCCCTACTTCTCCCTCTCTCCGTCCATCTCCTCCTTACTTCTCCCTCTCTCCGTCCATCTCCTCCCTACTTCTCCCTCACTTCTTCCTCTCTCCTCCCTACCTCCCTCCCATCCCTCCTCCCTACTTCTCCCTCCCTCCCACCCATCCCTCCCCCCTACTTCTCTCTCTCCGTCCTTCCCTCCCGTCCCACTACTCCCTCCTCACTTCTTCTCCCTCTCTCCGTCTATCTCCTCCCTACTTCTCCCTCTCTCCTCCCTCTCTCCCTCTCTCCTCCCTCTCTCTCTCTCCTCCCTACTTCTCCCTCTCTCCTCCCTCTCTCCCTCTCTCATCCCTCTCTCCTCCCTCTCTCCCTCTCTCCTCCTCTCTCTCTCTCCCTCTCTCCTCCCTCTCTCCTCCTCTCTCCCTCTCTCCTCCCTCTCTCCCTCTCGCTCTCTCCTCCCTCTCTCCCTCTCTCCCTCCTCTCCTCCCTCTCCCCTCCCTCTCTCCCTCTCTCCTCCCTCTCTCCCTCTCCTCCTCCTCTCTCCCTCTCCCTCCCTCTCTCCCTCTCTCTCCCTCTCTCCTCCCTCTCTCCCTCTCTCCTCCCTCTCTCCCTCTCTCCTCCCTCTCTCCCTCCCTCTCTCCCCTCTCTCCCTCTCTCCCTCTCTCCTCCCTCTCTCCCTCTCTCCTCCTCCTCCCTCTCTCCTTCCTCTCTCCTCCCCCTCTCTCCCCTCTCCTCTCTCTCTCCCTCTCTCCCTCCTCTCTCCCTCTCTCCTCCCTACTTCTCCCTCTCTCCTCCCTCTCTCCCTCTCTCCTCCCTCTCTCCCTCTCTCCTCCCTCTCTCCCTCTCTCCTCCCTCCTCCCTCTCTCCCTCCCTCTCTCCTCCTCTCTCCCCTCTCCCTCCCTCTCTCCCTCTCCCTCTCTCCTCCCTCTCTCCCTCTCTCCTCCTCTCTCCCTCTCTCCTCCCTCTCTCCCTCTCTCCTCCCTCTCTCCCTCTCTCCTCCTCTCTCTCCCTCTCTCCCTCTCTCCCTCCCTCTCTCCCTCTCTCCTCCCTCTCTCCCTCTCTCCCTCCCTCTCTCCTCCCTCTCTCCCTCTCTCCCTCCCTCTCTCCTCCCTCTCTCCCCCCTCTCTCCCTCTCTCCCTCCTCTCTCCCTCTCTCCTCCCTCTCTCCTCCCTCTCTCCCTCTCTCCTCCCTCTCTCCCTCTCTCCTCCCTCTCTCCCTCTCTCCTCCCTCTCTCCCTCTCCCTCTCTCCTCCCTCTCTCCCTCTCTCCTCCCTCTCTCCCTCTCTCCTCCTCCCTCCCTCCCGTTAAGTGAGTGCAGGTGGCCGAGGAATGTCTGAGAAGGAGAGGAAACAAGGAGTTCACCTTTCCTCTCCTCCAATCTGTAAGGAATGGTGCGTGTTTGTGTTTGCTTTTGTCTTACATGCTGACCACACTGCTCACGTTGGAAAATACATTTACACATACAGTACATGTTATTCAATGACCCACGCTGCTGGAGCGCGTCAACGAGTGTCTGCATAGCCAGGGGCTAAAATACAACTTTCAATATGGTTGGTTCAGATATTGTCCTGATCGCATCTCTTTGTGGGTGTACAAAATCAACATGTGCAGGATGACCAGACGGTCGGGTTAGCATGTTAGATACGTATGTCTCCCTGAGCTCCAGCTGGTTCTATACAGGGCAGAGGAGAAATGGTTCTATACAGGGCTGGTTCTATACAGGGCTGAGGAGTAAAGGTTCTATACAGGGCTGGTTCTACACAGGGCTGAGGACAAAAGGTTCTATACAGGGCTGAGGAGAAAAGGTTCTATACAGGGCTGAGGAGTACAGGTTCTATACAGGGCTGGTTCTACACAGGGCTGAGGACAAAAGGTAATATACAGGGCAGAGGATAAAAGGTTCTATACAGGGCTGGTTCTATACAGGGCTGAGGAGTAAAGGTTCTATACAGGGCTGGTTCTATACAGGGCTGAGGACAAAAGGTTCTATACAGGGCTGAGGAGAAAAGGTTCTATACAGGGCTGAGGAGTACAGGTTCTATACAGGGCTGGTTCTACACAGGGCTGAGGACAAAAGGTAATATACAGGGCAGAGGATAAAAGGTTCTATACAGGGCTGGTTCTATACAGGGCTGAGGAGTAAAGGTTCTATACAGGGCTGGTTCTACACAGGGCTGAGGACAAAAGGTTCTACACAGGGCTGAGGACAAAAGGTTCTATACAGAGCTGAGGAGAAAAGGTTCTATGCAGGGCAGAGGACAAAAGGTTCTATACAGGGCTGGTTCTATACAGGGCTGAGGAGTAAACATTCTATACAGGGCTGGTTCTATACAGGGCTGAGGAGAAATGGTTCTATACAGGGCTGGTTCTATACAGGGCTGAGGAGAAAAGGTTATTTAGAGGGCTGGTTCTATAGAGGGCTGAGGAGTAAAGGTTCTATACAGGGCTGGTTCTATACAGGGCTGGGAGAAATGGTTCTATACAGGGCTGGTTCTATACAGGGCTTAGGAGTAAAGGTTCTATACAGGACTGGTTCTATACAGGGCTGGTTCTATACAGGGCTGGGAGAAATGGTTCTATACAGGGCTGGTTCTATACAGGGCTGAGGAGTAAAGGTTCTATACAGGGCTGGTTCTATAGAGGGCTGGGGAGAAATGGTTCTATACAGGGCTGGTTCTATACAGGGCTGAGGAGTAATGGTTCTATACAGGGCTGAGGAGTAATGGTTCTATACAGGGCTGGTTCTATAGAGGGCTGAGGAGTAAAGGTTCTATACAGGACTGGTTCTATACAGGGCTGGGGAGAAATGGTTCTATACAGGGCTGAGGAGTAAAGGTTCTATACAAGGCTGGAGAGTAAAGGTTCTATACAGGGCTGAGGAGTAAAGGTTCTATACAAGGCTGGGGAGTAAAGGTTCTATAGAGGGCTGGTTCTATACAGGGCTGAGGAGTAAATGTTCTATACAGGGCTGAGGAGTAAAGGTTCTATACAAGGCTGGGGAGTAAAGGTTCTATACAGGGCTGGTTCTATACAGGGCTGAGGAGTAAATGTTCTATACAGGGCTGAGGAGTAAAGGTTCTATACAAGGCTGGGGAGTAAAGGTTCTATACAGGGCTGGTTCTATACAGGGCTGAGGAGTAAATGTTCTATACAGGGCTGAGGAGTAAAGGTTCTATACAGGGCTGGTTCTATACAGGGCTGAGGAGTAAAGGTTCTATACAAGGCTGGGGAGTAAAGGTTCTATACAGGGCTGGTTCTATACAGGGCTGAGGAGTAAATGTTCTATACAGGGCTGAGGAGTAAATGTTCTATACAGGGCTGAGGAGTAAAGGTTCTATACAGGGCTGAGGAGTAAAGGTTCTATACAGGGCTGGTTCTATACAGGGCTGAGGAGTAAATGTTCTATACAAGGCTGGGGAGTAAAGGTTCTATACAGGGCTGGTTCTATACAGGGCTGAGGAGTAAAGGTTCTATACAAGGCTGGGGAGTAAAGGTTCTATACAGGTCTGGTTCTATAGAGGGCTGAGGAGCAAAGGTTATATACAGGGCTGAGGAGTAAATGTTCTATACAGGGCTGAGGAGTAAAGGTTCTATACAGGGCTGGTTCTATACAGGGCTGAGGAGTAAATGTTCTATACAGGGCTGAGGAGTAAAGGTTCTATACAGGGCTGGTTCTATACAGGGCTGAGGAGTAAATGTTCTATACAAGGCTGGGGAGTAAAGGTTCTATACAGGGCTGGTTCTATACAGGGCTGAGGAGGGCTGGTTCTATACAGGGCTGAGGAGTCAAGGTTCTATAGAGGGCTGGTTCTATGGAGGGCTCAGCAGTAAAGGTTCTAAACCGGCCTGGATCTATACAGGGCTGAGGAAGGCTGGTTCTATACAGGGCTGGCCTGGTTCTATACAGGGCTGGGGAGTGCTGGTTCTATACAGGGCTGGGGAGGGCTGGTTCTATATAGGGCTGGGAAGGGCTGGTTCTATACAGGGATGGTTCTATACAGGGCTGGGGAGGGCTGGTTCTATACAGGGCTGGGGAGTGCTGGTTCTATACAGGGCTGGGGGGGGATGGTTCTACACAGGGCTGGTTCCATACAGGGCTGGGGAGGGATGGTTCTATACAGGGCTGGGCAGGGATGATTCTATACAGGGCTGGGGAGGGATTGTTCTATACAGGGCTGGTTCTATACAGGGCTGGGGAGTGCTGGTTCTATACAGGGCTGGGGAAGGCTGGTTCTATTGAGGGATGGTTCTATACAGGGCTGGGGAGTGCTGGTTCTATACAGGGCTGGGGATGGCTGGTTCTATAGAGGGCTGGTTCTATACAGGGCTGGGGAGGGATGGTTCTGGATAGGGCTGGGGAGGGATTGTTCTATACAGGGCTGGGGAGGGATGGTTCTATACAGGGCTGGTTCTATACAGGGCTGGGGAGGTCTGGTTCTACACAGGTCTGGTTCTATACAGGGCTGTTTTTATACAGGGCTGGGGAGGGATGGTTCTATACAGGGCTGGGGAGGGATTGTTCTATACAGGGCTGGGGAGGGATGGTTCTATACAGGGCTGATTCTATACAGGGCTGGTTGTATACAGTGCTGGATGAGGGATGGTTCTATACAGGGCTGGGAAGGGCTGGTTTTGTACAGGGCTGGTTCTATACAGGGCTGGGGAGGGATGGTTGTATACAGGGCTGGTTCTATACAGGTCTGGGGAGGGCTGGTTCTATACAGGGCTGGTTCTATACAGGGCTGTGGAAGGGATGGTTCTATACAGGGCTGGGGAGGGATTGTTCTATACAGGGCTGGGGCAGGGATGGTTCTATACAGGGCTGGTTCTATACAGGGCTGGTTCTATACAGGGCTGGGGAGGGCTGGTTCCTCACAGGGCTGGTTCTATACAGGGCTGGTTTTATACAGGGCTGGGGTGGGATGGTTCTATACAGAGCTGGGGAGGGATTGTTCTATACAGGGCTGGGGAGGGATTGTTCTATACAGGGCTGGGGAGGGATGGTTCTATACAGAGCTGGGGAGGGATTGTTCTATACAGGGCTGGGGAGGTATGGTTCTATACAGGGCTGGGGAGGGATTGTTCTATACAGTGCTGATTCTATACAGTGCTGGTTGTATACAGGGCTGGGAGGGATTGTTCTATACAGGGCTGGTTCTATACAGGGCTGGGGTGGGATGGTTCTATACAGTGCTGGTTCTATACAGGTCTGGGCAGGGATGGTTCTATACAGAGCTGGGGAGGGATTGTTCTATACAGGGCTGGGGAGGGATGGTTCTATACAGAGCTGGGGAGGGATTGTTCTATACAGGGCTGGGGAGGGATTGTTCTATACAGGGCTGGGGAGGGATGGTTCTATACAGGGCTGGGGAGGGATGGTTCTATACAGAGCTGGGGAGGGATTGTTCTATACAGAGCTGGGGAGGGATTGTTCTATACAGGGCTGTTCTATACAGGGCTGGGGAGTGCTGGTTCTATACAGGGCTGGGGAGGGATTGTTCTATTCAGGGCTGGGGAGGGATGGTTCTATACAGAGCTGGGGAGGGATGGTTCTATACAGGGCTGGGAGGGATTGTTCTATACAGGGCTGGGAGGGATTGTTCTATACAGGGCTGGGAGGGATTGTTCTATACAGGGCTGGGAGGGATTGTTCTATACAGGGCTGGGAGGGATTGTTCTATACAGGGCTGGGAGGGATTGTTCTATACAGGGCTGGTTCTATACAGGGCTGGGGAGTGCTGGTTCTATACAGGGCTGGGGAGTGCTGGTTCTATACAGGGCTGGGGATGGCTGGTTCTATAGAGGGCTGGTTCTATACAGGGCTGGGGAGGGCTGGTTCTACACAGGTCTGGTTCTATACAGGGCTGGTTTTATACAGGGCTGGGGAGGGATGGTTCTATACAGGGCTGGGGAGGGATTGTTCTATACAGGGCTGGGGAGGGCTGGTTCTATACAGGGCTGGGGAGGGATGGTTCTATACAGGGCTGGGCAGGGATGATTCTATACAGGGCTGGGGAGGGATTGTTCTATACAGGGCTGGTTCTTTACAGGGCTGGGGAGTGCTGGTTCTATACAGGGCTGGGGAAGGCTGGTTCTATAGAGGGCTGGTTCTATACAGGGCTGGGGAGGGATGGTTCTGGACAGGGCTGGGGAGGGATGGTTCTATACAGGGCTGGTTCTATACAGGACTGGGGAGTGATGGTTCTATACAGGGCTGGGGAGGGATTGTTCTATACAGGGCTGGGGAGGGATGGTTCTATACAGGGCTGGTTCTATACAGGACTGGGGAGTGATGGTTCTATACAGGGCTGGGGAGGGATGGTTCTATACAGGGCTGGGCAGGGATGATTCTATACAGGGCTGGGGAGGGATTGTTCTATACAGGGCTGGTTCTTTACAGGGCTGGGGAGTGCTGGTTCTATACAGGGCTGGGGAAGGCTGGTTCTATTGAGGGCTGGTTCTATCCAGGGCTGGGGAGGGTTGGTTCTATACAGGGCTGGGGTGGGATGGTTCTATACAGGGCTGGTTCTATACAGGGCTGGTTGTATACAGGGCTGGGGAGGGATGGTTCTATACAGGGCTGGTTCTATACAGGGCTGGGGAGTGCTGGTTCTATACAGGTCTGGTTCTATACAGGTCTGGTTTTATACAGGGCTGGGGAGGGATGGTTCTATACAGGGCTGGGGAGGGATTGTTCTATACAGGGCTGGGGAGGGATGGTTCTATACAGGGCTGGTTCTATACAGGGCTGGGGAGGTCTGGTTCTACACAGGTCTGGTTCTATACAGGGCTGTTTTTATACAGGGCTGGGGAGGGATGGTTCTATACAGGGCTGGGGAGGGATTGTTCTATACAGGGCTGGGGAGGGATGGTTCTATACAGGGCTGATTCTATACAGGGCTGGTTGTATACAGTGCTGGATGAGGGATGGTTCTATACAGAGCTGGGAAGGGCTGGTTTTGTACAGGGCTGGTTCTATACAGGGCTGGGGAGGGATGGTTGTATACAGGGCTGGTTCTATACAGGTCTGGGGAGGGCTGGTTCTATACAGGGCTGGTTCTATACAGGGCTGTGGAAGGGATGGTTCTATACAGGGCTGGGGAGGGATTGTTCTATACAGGGCTGGGGCAGGGATGGTTCTATACAGGGCTGGTTCTATACAGGGCTGGTTCTATACAGGGCTGGGGAGGGCTGGTTCCTCACAGGGCTGGTTTTATACAGGGCTGGGGTGTGATGGTTCTATACAGAGCTGGGGAGGGATTGTTCTATACAGGGCTGGGGAGGGATTGTTCTATACAGGGCTGGGGAGGGATGGTTCTATACAGAGCTGGGGAGGGATTGTTCTATACAGGGCTGGGGAGGTATGGTTCTATACAGGGCTGGGGAGGGATTGTTCTATACAGGGCTGGGGAGTGCTGGTTCTATACAGAGCTGGGGAGGGATTGTTCTATACAGTGCTGATTCTATACAGTGCTGGTTGTATACAGGGCTGGGAGGGATTGTTCTATACAGGGCTGGTTCTATACAGGGCTGGGGTGGGATGGTTCTATACAGTGCTGGTTCTATACAGGTCTGGGCAGGGATGGTTCTATACAGAGCTGGGGAGGGATTGTTCTATACAGGGCTGGGGAGGGATGGTTCTATACAGAGCTGGGGAGGGATTGTTCTATACAGGGCTGGGGAGGGATTGTTCTATACAGGGCTGGGGAGGGATGGTTCTATACAGGGCTGGGGAGGGATGGTTCTATACAGAGCTGGGGAGGGATTGTTCTATACAGAGCTGGGGAGGGATTGTTCTATACAGGGCTGTTCTATACAGGGCTGGGGAGTGCTGGTTCTATACAGGGCTGGGGAGGGATTGTTCTATTCAGGGCTGGGGAGGGATGGTTCTATACAGAGCTGGGGAGGGATGGTTCTATACAGGGCTGGGAGGGATTGTTCTATACAGGGCTGGGAGGGATTGTTCTATACAGGGCTGGGAGGGATTGTTCTATACAGGGCTGGGAGGGATTGTTCTATACAGGGCTGGGAGGGATTGTTCTATACAGGGCTGGGAGGGATTGTTCTATACAGGGCTGGTTCTATACAGGGCTGGGGAGTGCTGGTTCTATACAGGGCTGGGGAGTGCTGGTTCTATAAAGGGCTGGGGATGGCTGGTTCTATAGAGGGCTGGTTCTATACAGGGCTGGGGAGGGCTGGTTCTACACAGGTCTGGTTCTATACAGGGCTGGTTTTATACAGGGCTGGGGAGGGATGGTTCTATACAGGGCTGGGGAGGGATTGTTCTATACAGGGCTGGGGAGGGCTGGTTCTATACAGGGCTGGGGAGGGACTGTTCTATACAGGGCTGGGCAGGGATGATTCTATACAGGGCTGGGGAGGGATTGTTCTATACAGGGCTGGTTCTTTACAGGGCTGGGGAGTGCTGGTTCTATACAGGGCTGGGGAAGGCTGGTTCTATAGAGGGCTGGTTCTATACAGGGCTGGGGAGGGATGGTTCTGGACAGGGCTGGGGAGGGATGGTTCTATACAGGGCTGGTTCTATACAGGACTGGGGAGTGATGGTTCTATACAGGGCTGGGGAGGGATTGTTCTATACAGGGCTGGGGAGGGATGGTTCTATACAGGGCTGGTTCTATACAGGACTGGGGAGTGATGGTTCTATACAGGGCTGGGGAGGGATGGTTCTATACAGGGCTGGGCAGGGATGATTCTATACAGGGCTGGGGAGGGATTGTTCTATACAGGGCTGGTTCTTTACAGGGCTGGGGAGTGCTGGTTCTATACAGGGCTGGGGAAGGCTGGTTCTATTGAGGGCTGGTTCTATCCAGGGCTGGGGAGGGTTGGTTCTATACAGGGCTGGGGTGGGATGGTTCTATACAGGTCTGGTTCTATACAGGGCTGGTTTTATACAGGGCTGGGGAGGGATGGTTCTATACAGGGCTGGGGAGGGATTGTTCTATACAGGGCTGGGGAGGGATGGTTCTATACAGGGCTGATTCTATACAGGGCTGGTTGTATACAGTGCTGGATGAGGGATGGTTCTATACAGGGCTGGTTCTATACAGGGCTGGTTCTATACAGGGCTGGGGAGGGCTGGTTCCTCACAGGGATGGTTCTATACAGGGCTGGGGAAGGATTGTTCTATACAGGGCTGGGGGAGGGATGGTTCTATACAGGGCTGGTTCTATACAAGGCTGGTTCTATACAGGGCTGGGGAGGGCTGGTTCCTCACAGGGATGGTTCTATACAGGGCTGGGGAAGGATTGTTCTATACAGGGCTGGGGAGGGATTGTTCTATACAGTGCTGGTTCTATACAGGGCTGGGGAGGGATTGTTCTATACAGGGCTGGGGAGGGATAGTTCTATACAGTGCTGGTTCTATACAGGGCTGGGGAGGGATTGTTCTATACAGGGCTGGGGAGGGATAGTTCTATACAGGGCTGGTTCTATACAGGGCTGGGGTGGGATGGTTCTATACAGTGCTGGTTCTATACAGGTCTGGGCAGGGATGGTTCTATACAGAGCTGGGGAGGGATTGTTCTATACAGGGCTGGGCAGGGATGGTTCTATACAGGGCTGGGCAGGGATGGTTCTATACAGAGCTGAGGAGGGATTGTTCTATACAGGGCTGGGGAGGGATTGTTCTATACAGAGCTGGGGAGGGATTGTTCTATACAGGGCTGGGCAGGGATGGTTCTATACAGAGCTGGGGAGGGATTGTTCTATACAGGGCTGGGGAGGGCTGGTTCTATACAGTGCTGATTCTATACAGAGCTGGGGAGGGATGGTTCTATTCAGGGCTGGAGAGGGATTGTTCTATACAGGGCTGGGGAGGGATGGTTCTATACAGGGCTGGTTCTATACAGGGCTGAGGAGGGATGGTTCTATTCAGGGCTGGAGAGGGATGGTTCTATACAGGGCTGGGGAGGGATGGTTCTAATCAGGGCTGGAGAGGGATTGTTCTATTCAGGGATGGGGAGGGATGGTTCTATAGAGGGCTGGGGAGGGATGGTTCCATACAGGGCTGGGGAGGGATGGTTCTATACAAAGCTGGGGAGGGATGGTTCTATACAGGGCTGGTTCTATACAAGGCTGGGGAGGGATGGTTCTATACAGGGCTGGTTCTATACAGGGCTGGGGAGGGCTGGTTCTATACAGGACTGGGGAGGGATGGTTCTATACAGGGCTTCGGAGGGCTGGTTCTATACAGGGCTGGGGAGGGATGGTTCTATACAGGGCTGGGGAGGGATGGTTCTATACAGGGCTGGGGGGGGATGGTTCTATACAAGGCTTGGGAGGGATGGTTCTATACAGGGCTGGTTCTATACAGGGCTTGGGAGGGATGGTTCTATACAAGGCTGGGGAGGGCTGGTTCTATACAGGGCTTGGGAGGGATGGTTCTATACAAGGCTTGGGAGGGATGGTTCTATACAGGGCTGGTTCTATACAGGGCTTGGGAGGGATGGTTCTATACAAGGCTTGGGAGGGATGGTTCTATACAGGGCTGGTTCTATACAGGGCTGGGGAGGGCTGGTTCTATACAGGGCTGGGGAGGGCTGGTTCTATACAGGGCTGGTTCTATACAGGGCTGGGGAGGGCTGGTTCTATACAGGGCTGGGGTGGGATGGTTCTATACAAGGCTGGGGAGGGATGGTTCTATACAGGCTTTGGGTTATGTGACAGAAAGGCACACCTACCAGTTTGTCTTATCACCCTTCCATACACACACACACGCACACACACGCACACACATGCACACACACACACACACACACACATGCACACACATGCACACACACATGCACACACACATGCACACACACACACACACACACACACATGCACACACATGCACACACACATGCACACACATGCACACACACACACACACGCAGATACAGAATCTTCTGTGTGACTGCACAGAAATGCAATCTTTTTGCAGATTATAACATTGGAGCAAAATACAATTATTGTAAATCATTTTGATTGAGGATCTCTGGGGAGGACTGGGAGGGTTAGGGAGGTCTGGGGAGAGTTGAAGATCTCTGGGGAGGGTTGGGGAGGTTTGGAGAGGATTGGGGATGACTTACGAGTGTTCCGGAGGACGCGGGAGGTTTGGGGAGGACTTACAAGGCTTGGGGAGGATGGGGAGGGTTGGGGAGAGTTGGGGAGGACCGATGGGGGTTGGGTAGGACTGGGGAGGTTTGAGGAGGGCTGGGGGGTTGGTGAGGACTGTGGAGGATTGAGAAGGACTGAGGAGGGTTGGTGAGGACTGGGGAGGTTTTGGGAGGATGATGAGGGTAGGGGTTGGCAGTGGAGGGCTGGGGAGGTTTGAGGAGGGCTGGGGAGGTTTGAGGAGGGCTGGGGAGGTTTGAGGAGGGCTGAGGAGGTTTGAGGAGGATTGGGAAGGGTTTGGGGAGGGGAGTGTTGAGGAGGGCTGGGGAGTGTTGAGGAGGGCTGGGGAGGGGAGTGTTGAGGACGTCTGGGGAGGGGAGTGTTGAGGAGGTCTGGGGAGGAGAGTTTTGAGGAGGGCTGGGGAGGGGAGTGTTGAGGAGGGCTGGGGAGTGTTGAGGAGGGCTGGTGAGGGGAGTGTTGAGGAGGGCTGGGGAGGATAAATGCCCTAAGGACCAGATGAGGGTTTGGCTGCTCTCTTCTGGGAGCTGATTGATGAAGTTTGGTAACAGAGGCAGAGCCCCGGGGTTTGTGTGTATCCAGAACACCTATTACCATCTAGTAGGGAGATGTCTTCAATACTGTCCACTAGGGACAACGTGAGCACCTATTACCATCTAGTAGGGAGATGTCTTCAATACTGTCCACTAGGGGCAACGTGAACACCTATTACCATCTAGTAGGGAGATGTCTTCAATACTGTCCACTAGGGGCAACGTGAACACCTATTACCATCTAGTAGGGAGATGTCTTCAATACCGTCCACTAGGGGCAACGTGGACACATATTACCATCTAGTAGGGAGATGTCTTCAATACTGTCCACTAGGGGCAACGTGAGCACCTATTACCATCTAGTAGGGAGATGTCTTCAATACTGTCCACTAGGGGCAACGTGAACACCTATTACCATCTAGTAGGGAGATGTCTTCAATACCGTCCACTAGGGGCAACGTGGACACCTATTACCATCTAGTAGGGAGATGTCTTCAATACTGTCCACTAGGGGCAACGTGAGCACCTATTACCATCTAGTAGGGAGATGTCTTCAATACTGTCCACTAGGGGCAACGTGAACACCTATTACCATCTAGTAGGGAGATGTCTTTAATACTGTCCACTAAGGTTAACATGAACATACCCTTACCTTAACCAGTCAGAATTAATGCCTCAACTTCACCTTACCAATACCCTTACCTTAACCAGTCAGAATTAATGCCTCAACTTCACTGTCAAAAAAATGTTTTATTCCCCCCTGGACAATCATTGAAAACTGAAGAGATACCATGAGATCTTGTTGGTTTGTAAGGCCTGGCATAATGTGTGTGTGTGAGGGTGTGGTTCCTGGTCCTTGGTCCTTGGTCCCTGGTCCCTGGTCCTTGGTCCCTGGTCCCTGGTCCCTGGTACCTGGTCCCTGGTCCCTGGTCCCTGGTCCCTGGTCCCTGGTCCCTGGTCCCTGGTCCTTGGTCCCTGGTCCCTGGTCCCTGGTACCTGGTCCCTGGTACCTGGTCCCTGGTCCCTGGTCCCTGGTCCCTGGTCCCTGGTCCTTGGTCCCTGGTCCCTTGTTCCTGGTCCCTGGTCCTTGGTCCTTGGTCCCTGGTTCCTGGTCCCTTGTTCGTGGTCCCTGGTCCCTGGTCCCTGGTCCCTTGTTCCTGGTCCCTGGTCCCTGGTCCCTGGTCCCTGGTGCCTGGTCCTTGGTCCCTGGTCCCTGGTCCTTGGTCCCTGGTCCCTGGTCCCTGGTCCCTGGTCCCGGTCCCTGGTCCCTGGTCCCTGGTCCCTGGTCCCTGGTCTCTGGTCCCTGGTCCCTGGTCCCTGGTCCCTGGTCCCTGGTACCGGTCCCTGGTCCCTGGTCCCTGGTCCCTGGTCCCTGGTCCATGGTCCCTGGTCCCTGGTCCCTTGTTCCTGGTCCCTGGTCCCTGGTCCCTGGTCCTTGGTCCCTGGTCCATGGTCCCTGGTCCCTGGTCCCTGGTCCCTGGTCCCTGGTCCCTGGTCCCTGGTCCTTGGTCCCTGGTCCCTTGTTCCTGGTTCCTGGTCCCTGGTCCTTGGTCCCTGGTCCCTTGTTCCTGGTCCTTGGTCCCTGGTTCCTGGTCCTGGTCCCTGGTCCCTGGTCCCTGGTCCCTGGTTCCTGGTCCTTGGTCCCTGGTCCCTGGTCCCTGGTCCCTTCTTCCTGGTCCCTGGCCCTGGCACAGAGCTGAGGGGGAATTTTCCACTGGTCGGTCAGTCGGTCGCTCCTCAGGCTGAGGCATGGAGGCAGGGGTACCTAGGACAGAACTACCCTTGTCTGCTCTACTCTGCTCTGCCTGCATGCTCTCACTATCGATTGCATTTTACATTAACAATTTACATTTTAGTAATTTATTCAGAGCAACTTACAGTTAGTGCATTCATCTTCAAATAGCTAGGTGAGACAACCACATATCACAGTTGCAGTAAGTGCATTTTTTATGCACTATTTTTAAGTTATCAGCAAAGTTATAGCTATAAAACTCCAAATGTTAAGCACTGCCCCATGGCACATGTTTTGAAATATATCTTTTTTTGTTATTTTTGGATTGTGTGGGGGGGGGCCTTGCTCAGATCTTGCGAGGGTCCCCTACTGAGACGCCCAGCCCTGAGTGGTTGGATCTGATGGTTCACAGTGTCGAAGGCAGCGGAATGATCTAGGCGGATGAGAGCCGGCAAGCCGATACATGACCATCTGGGTAATGTATGAATGGTTAAGGTTGGAGGAAAGGAAATAGAGCCCTGGAGGGGGGAGGGGCTGAGTGGTTAGGATTGGTGGAAAGGGAGACAGAAAAGGAAACAAAGTGGTGATCAGAGACCTGGAGGAGGTGACAGTGACATTAGTAGTAGAACAGAAACCTGGAGGAGGTGACAGTGACATTAGTAGTAGAACAGAAACCTGGAGGAGGTTACAGTGAGATTAGTAGGAGAACAGAGACCTGGAGGGGGTTATAGTGAGATTAGTAGGAGAACAGAGACCTGGAGGAGGTTACAGTGAGATTAGTAGGAGAACAGAGACCCGGAGGAGGTTACAGTGAGATTAGTAGGAGAACAGAGACCTGGAGAAGGTTACAGTGAGATTAGTAGGAGAACAGAGACCTGGAGGAGGTTACAGTGAGATTAGTAGGAAAACAGAGACCTGGAAGGGTGTTGCAGTTTAGATTAGTAGGAGAACAGAGACCTGGAGGGGGTTACAGTGAGATTAGTAGGAGAACAGAGACCCGGAGGAGGTTACAGTGAGATTAGAAGGAGAACAGAGACCTGGAGGAGGTTACAGTGAGATTAGTAGGAGAACAGAGCCCTGGAGGAGGTTACAGTGAGATTAGTAGGAGAACAGAGACCTGGAGGAGGTTACAGTGAGATTAGTAGGAGAACAGAGACCTGGAGGAGGTTACAGTGAGATTAGTAGGAGAACAGAGACCTGGAGGAGGTTACAGTGAGATTAGTAGGAGAACAGAGACCTGGAGGAGGTTACAGTGAGATTAGTAGGAGAACAGAGACCCGGAGGGGGGTTGCAGTTTAGATTAGTAGGAGAACAGAGACCTGGAGGGGGTTAAAGTGAGATTAGTGGGAGAACACAGACCCGGAGGAGGTTACAGTGAGATTAGTAGGAGAACAGAGACCTGGAGGAGGTTACAGTGAGATTAGTAGGAGAACAGAGACCTGGAAGGGTGTTGCAGTTTAGATTAGTAGGAGAACAGAGACCTGGACGAGGTTACAGTGAGATTAGTAGGAGAACAGAGACCTGGAGGAGGTTACAGTGAGATTAGTAGGAGAACAGAGACCTGGAGGGGTGTTGCAGTGAGATTAGTAGGAGAACAGAGACCTGGAGGAGGTTATAGTGAGATTAGAAGGAGAACAGAGACCTGGAGGAGGTTACAGTGAGATTAGTAGGAGAACAGAGACCTGGAGGAGGTTATAGTGAGATTAGTAGGAGAACAGAGACCTGGAGGAGGTTACAGTGAGATTAGTAGGAGAACAGAGACCTGGAGGAGGTTACAGTGAGATTAGTAGGAGAACAGAGACCTGGAGGAGGTTACAGTGAGATTAGTAGGAGAACAGAGACCTGGAGGAGGTTACAGTGAGATTAGTAGGAGAACAGAGACCTGGAAGGGTGTTGCAGTTTAGATTAGTAGGAGAACAGAGACCTGGAGGGGGTTACAGTGAGATTAGTAGGAGAACAGATACCTTGAGGAGGTTACAGTGAGATTAGAAGGAGAACAGAGACCTGGTGGAGGTTACAGTGAGATTAGTAGGAGAACAGAGACCTGGAGGAGGTTACAGTGAGATTAGTAGGAGAACAGAGACCTGGAGGAGGTTACAGTAAAATTAGTAGGAGAACAGAGACCTGGAGGAGGTTACAGTGAGATTCGTAGGAGAACAGAGACCTGGAGGAGGTTACAGTGAGATTAGTAGGAAAACAGAGACCTGGAAGGGTCTTGCAGTTTAGATTAGTAGGAGAAAAGAGACCTGGAGGGGGTTACAGTGAGATTAGTAGGAGAACAGAGACCCGGAGGAGGTTACAGTGAGATTAGTAGGAGAACAGAGACCTGGAGAAGGTTACAGTGAGATTAGTAGGAGAACAGAGACCTGGAGGAGGTTACAGTGAGATTAGTAGGAGAACAGAGACCTGGAGGAGGTTACAGTGAGATTAGTAGGAGAACAGAGACCCGGAGGGGGGTTGCAGTTTAGATTAGTAGGAGAACAGAGACCTGGAGGGGGTTAAAGTGAGATTAGTGGGAGAACACAGACCCGGAGGAGGTTACAGTGAGATTAGTAGGAGAACAGAGACCTGGAGGAGGTTACAGTGAGATTAGTAGGAGAACAGAGACCTGGAAGGGTGTTGCAGTTTAGATTAGTAGGAGAACAGAGACCTGGACGAGGTTACAGTGAGATTAGTAGGAGAACAGAGACCTGGAGGAGGTTACAGTGAGATTAGTAGGAGAACAGAGACCTGGAGGGGTGTTGCAGTGAGATTAGTAGGAGAACAGAGACCTGGAGGAGGTTATAGTGAGATTAGAAGGAGAACAGAGACCTGGAGGAGGTTACAGTGAGATTAGTAGGAGAACAGAGACCTGGAGGAGGTTATAGTGAGATTAGTAGGAGAACAGAGACCTGGAGGAGGTTACAGTGAGATTAGTAGGAGAACAGAGACCTGGAGGAGGTTACAGTGAGATTAGTAGGAGAACAGAGACCTGGAGGAGGTTACAGTGAGATTAGTAGGAGAACAGAGACCTGGAGGAGGTTACAGTGAGATTAGTAGGAGAACAGAGACCTGGAAGGGTGTTGCAGTTTAGATTAGTAGGAGAACAGAGACCTGGAGGGGGTTACAGTGAGATTAGTAGGAGAACAGATACCTTGAGGAGGTTACAGTGAGATTAGAAGGAGAACAGAGACCTGGTGGAGGTTACAGTGAGATTAGTAGGAGAACAGAGACCTGGAGGAGGTTACAGTGAGATTAGTAGGAGAACAGAGACCTGGAGGAGGTTACAGTAAAATTAGTAGGAGAACAGAGACCTGGAGGAGGTTACAGTGAGATTCGTAGGAGAACAGAGACCTGGAGGAGGTTACAGTGAGATTAGTAGGAAAACAGAGACCTGGAAGGGTCTTGCAGTTTAGATTAGTAGGAGAAAAGAGACCTGGAGGGGTTACAGTGAGATTAGTAGGAGAACAGAGACCCGGAGGAGGTTACAGTGAGATTAGTAGGAGAACAGAGACCTGGAGAAGGTTACAGTGAGATTAGTAGGAGAACAGAGACCTGGAGGAGGTTACAGTGAGATTAGTAGGAGAACAGAGACCTGGAGGAGGTTACAGTGAGATTAGTAGGAGAACAGAGACCTGGAGGAGGTTACAGTGAGATTAGTAGGAGAACAGAGACCTGGAGGAGGTAACAGTGAGATTAGTAGGAGAACAGAGACCTGGAGGAGGTTACAGTGAGATTAGTAGGAAAACAGAGACCTGGAAGGGTGTTGCAGTTTAGATTAGTAGGAGAACAGAGACCTGGAGGGGGTTACAGTGAGATTAGTAGGAGAACAGAGACCCGGAGGAGGTTACAGTGAGATTAGAAGGAGAACAGAGACCTGGAGGAGGTTACAGTGAGATTAGTAGGAGAACAGAGACCTGGAGGAGGTTACAGTGAGAGTAGTAGGAGAACAGAGACCTGGAGGTGGGGTGCAGTGAGATTAGTAGGAGAACAGAGACCTGGAGGAGGTTACAGTGAGATTAGTAGGAGAACAGAGACCTGGAGGAGGTTACAGTAAAATTAGTAGGAGAACAGAGACCTGGAGGAGGTTACAGTGAGATTAGTAGGAGAACAGAGACCTGGAGGAGGTTACAGTGAGATTAGTAGGAGAACAGAGACCTGGAGGATGTTACAGTGAGATTAGTAGGAAAACAGAGACCTGGAGGAGGTTACAGTGAGATTAGTAGGAGAACAGAGACCTGGAGGAGGTTACAGTGAGATTAGTAGGAAAACAGAGACCTGGAAGGGTGTTGCAGTTTAGATTAGTAGGAGAACAGAGACCTGGAGGGGGTTACAGTGAGATTAGTAGGAGAACAGAGACCCGGAGGAGGTTACAGTGAGATTAGAAGGAGAACAGAGACCTGGAGGAGGTTACAGTGAGATTAGTAGGAGAACAGAGCCCTGGAGGAGGTTACAGTGAGATTAGTAGGAGAACAGAGACCTGGAGGAGGTTACAGTGAGATTAGTAGGAGAACAGAGACCTGGAGGAGGTTACAGTGAGATTAGTAGGAGAACAGAGACCTGGAGGAGGTTACAGTGAGATTAGTAGGAGAACAGAGACCTGGAGGGGGGTGCAGTGAGATTAGTAGGAGAACAGAGACATGGAGGGGGTTATAGTGAGATTAGTAGGAGAACAGAGACCTGGAGGAGGTTACAGTGAGATTAGTAGGAGAACAGAGACCTGGAGGAGGTTACAGTGAGATTAGTAGGAGAACAGAGACCTGGAGGGGGTTACAGTGAGATTAGTAGGAGAACAGAGACCTGGAGGAGGTTACAGTGAGATTAGTAGGAGAACGGAGACCTGGAGGGGGTTACAGTGAGATTAGTAGGAGAACAGAGACCCGGAGGAGGTTACAGTGAGATTAGAAGGAGAACAGAGACCTGGAGGAGGTTACAGTGAGATTAGTAGGAGAACAGAGCCCTGGAGGAGGTTACAGTGAGATTAGTAGGAGAACAGAGACCTGGAGGAGGTTACAGTGAGATTAGTAGGAGAACAGAGACCTGGAGGAGGTTACAGTGAGATTAGTAGGAGAACAGAGACCTGGAGGAGGTTACAGTGAGATTAGTAGGAGAACAGAGACCTGGAGGGGGGGGGTGCAGTGAGATTAGTAGGAGAACAGAGACATGGAGGGGGTTATAGTGAGATTAGTAGGAGAACAGAGACCTGGAGGAGGTTACAGTGAGATTAGTAGGAGAACAGAGACCTGGAGGAGGTTACAGTGAGATTAGTAGGAGAACAGAGACCTGGAGGGGGTTACAGTGAGATTAGTAGGAGAACAGAGACCTGGAGGAGGTTACAGTGAGATTAGTAGGAGAACAGAGACCTGGAAGGGTGTTGCAGTTTAGATTAGTAGGAGAACAGAGACCTGGAGGGGGTTACAGTGAGATTAGTAGGAGAACAGAGACCCGTAGGAGGTTACAGTGAGATTAGTAGGAGAACAGAGACCTGGAGGAGGTTACAGTGAGATTAGTAGGAGAACAGAGACCTGGAGGAGGTTACAGTGAGATTAGTAGGAGAACAGAGACCTGGAGGAGGTTACAGTGAGATTAGTAGGAGAACAGAGACCTGGAAGGGTGTTGCAGTTTAGATTAGTAGGAGAACAGAGACCTGGAGGGGTTACAGTGAGATTAGTAGGAGAACAGAGACCCGGAGGAGGTTACAGTAAGATTAGTAGGAGAACAGATACCTTGAGGAGGTTACAGTGAGATTAGAAGGAGAACAGAGACCTGGTGGAGGTTACAGTGAGATTAGTAGGAGAACAGAGACCTGGAGGAGGTTACAGTGAGATTAGTAGGAGAACAGAGACCTGGAGGAGGTTACAGTGAGATTAGTAGGAGAACAGAGACCTGGAAGGGTGTTGCAGTTTAGATTAGTAGGAGAACAGAGACCTGGAAGGGGTTACAGTGAGATTAGTAGGAGAACAGAGACCCGGAGGAGGTTACAGTGAGATTAGTAGGAGAACAGAGACCTGGAGGAGGTTACAGTGAGAGTAGTAAGAGAACAGAGACCTGGAGGAGGTTACAGTGAGATTAGTAGGAGAACAGAGACCTGGAGGAGGTTACAGTGAGATTAGTAGGAAAACAGAGACCTGGAAGGGTGTTGCAGTTTAGATTAGTAGGAGAACAGAGACCTGGAGGGGTTACAGTGAGATTAGTAGGAGAACAGAGACCCGGAGGAGGTTACAGTGAGATTAGAAGGAGAACAGAGACCTGGAGGAGGTTACAGTGAGATTAGTAGGAGAACAGAGACCTGGAGGAGGTTACAGTGAGATTAGTAGGAGAACAGAGACCTGGAGGAGGTTACAGTGAGATTAGTAGTAGAACAGAGACCTGGAGGAGGTTACAGTGAGATTAGTAGGAGAACAGAGACCTGGAAGGGTGTTGCAGTTTAGATTAGTAGGAGAACAGAGACCTGGAGGGGTGTTGCAGTTTAGATTAGTAGGAGAACAGAGACCCGAGGAGGTTACAGTGAGATTAGTAGGAGAACAGAGACCTGGAGGAGGTTACAGTGAGATTAGTAGGAGAACAGAGACCTGGGGGGTGTTGCAGTGAGATTAGTAGGAGAACAGAGACCTGGAGGGGTGTTGCAGTTTAGATTAGTAGGACAACAGAGACCTGGAGGGCTGTTGCAGTTTAGATTAGTAAGAGAACGGAGACCTGGAAGAGGTTACAGTGAGATTAGTAGTAGAACAGAGACCTGGAGGAGGTTACAGTGAGATTAGTAGGAGAACAGAGACCTGGAAGGGTGTTGCAGTTTAGATTAGCAGGAGAACAGAGACCTGGAGGGGTGTTGCAGTTTAGATTAGTAAGAGAACGAAGACCTGGAAGAGGTTACAGTGAGATTAGTAGGAGAACAGAGACCTGGAAGAGGTTACAGTGAGATTAGTAGTAGAACAGAGACCTGGAGGAGGTTACAGTGAGATTAGTAGGAGAACAGAGACCTGGAAGGGTGTTGCAGTTTAGATTAGTAGGAGAACAGAGACCTGGAGGGGTGTTGCAGTTTAGATTAGTAAGAGAACGGAGACCTGGAAGAGGTTACAGTGAGATTAGTAGGAGAACAGAGACCTGGAGGGGGTTACAGTGAGATTAGTAGGAGAACAGAGACCCGGAGGAGGTTACAGTGAGATTAGAAGGAGAACAGAGACCTGGAGGAGGTTACAGTGAGATTAGTAGGAGAACAGAGACCTGGAGGAGGTTACAGTGAGAGTAGTAGGAGAACAGAGACCTGGAGGTGGGGTGCAGTGAGATTAGTAGGAGAACAGAGACCTGGAGGAGGTTACAGTGAGATTAGTAGGAGAACAGAGACCTGGAGGAGGTTACAGTAAAATTAGTAGGAGAACAGAGACCTGGAGGAGGTTACAGTGAGATTAGTAGGAGAACAGAGACCTGGAGGAGGTTACAGTGAGATTAGTAGGAGAACAGAGACCTGGAGGATGTTACAGTGAGATTAGTAGGAAAACAGAGACCTGGAGGAGGTTACAGTGAGATTAGTAGGAGAACAGAGACCTGGAGGAGGTTACAGTGAGATTAGTAGGAAAACAGAGACCTGGAAGGGTGTTGCAGTTTAGATTAGTAGGAGAACAGAGACCTGGAGGGGTTACAGTGAGATTAGTAGGAGAACAGAGACCCGGAGGAGGTTACAGTGAGATTAGAAGGAGAACAGAGACCTGGAGGAGGTTACAGTGAGATTAGTAGGAGAACAGAGCCCTGGAGGAGGTTACAGTGAGATTAGTAGGAGAACAGAGACCTGGAGGAGGTTACAGTGAGATTAGTAGGAGAACAGAGACCTGGAGGAGGTTACAGTGAGATTAGTAGGAGAACAGAGACCTGGGGGGGTGTTGCAGTGAGATTAGTAGGAGAACAGAGACCTGGAGGGGTGTTGCAGTTTAGATTAGTAGGACAACAGAGACCTGGAGGGCTGTTGCAGTTTAGATTAGTAAGAGAACGGAGACCTGGAAGAGGTTACAGTGAGATTAGTAGTAGAACAGAGACCTGGAGGAGGTTACAGTGAGATTAGTAGGAGAACAGAGACCTGGAAGGGTGTTGCAGTTTAGATTAGTAGGAGAACAGAGACCTGGAGGGGTGTTGCAGTTTAGATTAGTAAGAGAACGGAGACCTGGAAGAGGTTACAGTGAGATTAGTAGGAGAACAGAGACCTGGAGGGGGTTACAGTGAGATTAGTAGGAGAACAGAGACCCGGAGGAGGTTACAGTGAGATTAGAAGGAGAACAGAGACCTGGAGGAGGTTACAGTGAGATTAGTAGGAGAACAGAGACCTGGAGGAGGTTACAGTGAGAGTAGTAGGAGAACAGAGACCTGGAGGTGGGGTGCAGTGAGATTAGTAGGAGAACAGAGACCTGGAGGAGGTTACAGTGAGATTAGTAGGAGAACAGAGACCTGGAGGAGGTTACAGTAAAATTAGTAGGAGAACAGAGACCTGGAGGAGGTTACAGTGAGATTAGTAGGAGAACAGAGACCTGGAGGAGGTTACAGTGAGATTAGTAGGAGAACAGAGACCTGGAGGATGTTACAGTGAGATTAGTAGGAAAACAGAGACCTGGAGGAGGTTACAGTGAGATTAGTAGGAGAACAGAGACCTGGAGGAGGTTACAGTGAGATTAGTAGGAAAACAGAGACCTGGAAGGGTGTTGCAGTTTAGATTAGTAGGAGAACAGAGACCTGGAGGGGGTTACAGTGAGATTAGTAGGAGAACAGAGACCCGGAGGAGGTTACAGTGAGATTAGAAGGAGAACAGAGACCTGGAGGAGGTTACAGTGAGATTAGTAGGAGAACAGAGCCCTGGAGGAGGTTACAGTGAGATTAGTAGGAGAACAGAGACCTGGAGGAGGTTACAGTGAGATTAGTAGGAGAACAGAGACCTGGAGGAGGTTACAGTGAGATTAGTAGGAGAACAGAGACCTGGAGGAGGTTACAGTGAGATTAGTAGGAGAACAGAGACCTGGAGGGGGGGGGTGCAGTGAGATTAGTAGGAGAACAGAGACCTGGAGGGGTTATAGTGAGATTAGTAGGAGAACAGAGACCTGGAGGAGGTTACAGTGAGATTAGTAGGAGAACAGAGACCTGGAGGAGGTTACAGTGAGATTAGTAGGAGAACAGAGACCTGGAGGGGTTACAGTGAGATTAGTAGGAGAACAGAGACCTGGAGGAGGTTACAGTGAGATTAGTAGGAGAACAGGAGACCTGGAGGGGTTACAGTGAGATTAGTAGGAGAACAGAGACCCGGAGGAGGTTACAGTGAGATTAGAAGGAGAACAGAGACCTGGAGGAGGTTACAGTGAGATTAGTAGGAGAACAGAGCCCTGGAGGAGGTTACAGTGAGATTAGTAGGAGAACAGAGACCTGGAGGAGGTTACAGTGAGATTAGTAGGAGAACAGAGACCTGGAGGAGGTTACAGTGAGATTAGTAGGAGAACAGAGACCTGGAGGAGGTTACAGTGAGATTAGTAGGAGAACAGAGACCTGGAGGGGGTTGCAGTGAGATTAGTAGGAGAACAGAGACATGGAGGAGGTTACAGTGAGATTAGTAGGAGAACAGAGACCTGGAGGAGGTTACAGTGAGATTAGTAGGAGAACAGAGACCTGGAGGAGGTTACAGTGAGATTAGTAGGAGAACAGAGACCTGGAGGGGTTACAGTGAGATTAGTAGGAGAACAGAGACGTTGAGGAGGTTACAGTGAGATTAGTAGGAGAACAGAGACCTGGAAGGGTGTTGCAGTTTAGATTAGTAGGAGAACAGAGACCTGGAGGGGTTACAGTGAGATTAGTAGGAGAACAGAGACCCGGAGGAGGTTACAGTGAGATTAGTAGGAGAACAGAGACCTGGAGGAGGTTACAGTGAGATTAGTAGGAGAACAGAGACCTGGAGGAGGTTACAGTGAGATTAGTAGGAGAACAGAGACCTGGAGGAGGTTACAGTGAGATTAGTAGGAGAACAGAGACCTGGAAGGGTGTTGCAGTTTAGATTAGTAGGAGAACAGAGACCTGGAGGGGGTTACAGTGAGATTAGTAGGAGAACAGAGACCCGGAGGAGGTTACAGTGAGATTAGTAGGAGAACAGATGCCTTGAGGAGGTTACAGTGAGATTAGAAGGAGAACAGAGACCTGGTGGAGGTTACAGTGAGATTAGTAGGAGAACAGAGACCTGGAGGAGGTTACAGTGAGATTAGTAGGAGAACAGAGACCTGGAGGAGGTTACAGTGAGATTAGTAGGAGAACAGAGACCTGGAAGGGTGTTGCAGTTTAGATTAGTAGGAGAACAGAGACCTGGAAGGGGTTACAGTGAGATTAGTAGGAGAACAGAGACCCGGAGGAGGTTACAGTGAGATTAGTAGGAGAACAGAGACCTGGAGGAGGTTACAGTGAGATTAGTAGGAGAACAGAGACCTGGAGGAGGTTACAGTGAGATTAGTAGGAGAACAGAGACCTGGAGGAGGTTACAGTGAGATTAGTAGGAAAACAGAGACCTGGAAGGGTGTTGCAGTTTAGATTAGTAGGAGAACAGAGACCTGGAGGGGTTACAGTGAGATTAGTAGGAGAACAGAGACCCGGAGGAGGTTACAGTGAGATTAGAAGGAGAACAGAGACCTGGAGGAGGTTACAGTGAGATTAGTAGGAGAACAGAGACCTGGAGGAGGTTACAGTGAGATTAGTAGGAGAACAGAGACCTGGAGGAGGTTACAGTGAGATTAGTAGTAGAACAGAGACCTGGAGGAGGTTACAGTGAGATTAGTAGGAGAACAGAGACCTGGAAGGGTGTTGCAGTTTAGATTAGTAGGAGACCAGAGACCTGGAGGGGTGTTGCAGTTTAGATTAGTAGGAGAACAGAGACCCAGAGGAGGTTACAGTGAGATTAGTAGGAGAACAGAGACCTGGAGGAGGTTACAGTGAGATTAGTAGGAGAACAGAGACCTGGGGGGGTGTTGCAGTGAGATTAGTAGGAGAACAGAGACCTGGAGGGGTGTTGCAGTTTAGATTAGTAGGACAACAGAGACCTGGAGGGCTGTTGCAGTTTAGATTAGTAAGAGAACGGAGACCTGGAAGAGGTTACAGTGAGATTAGTAGTAGAACAGAGACCTGGAGGAGGTTACAGTGAGATTAGTAGGAGAACAGAGACCTGGAAGGGTGTTGCAGTTTAGATTAGTAGGAGAACAGAGACCTGGAGGGGTGTTGCAGTTTAGATTAGTAAGAGAACGGAGACCTGGAAGAGGTTACAGTGAGATTAGTAGGAGAACAGAGACCTG
Source organism: Oncorhynchus masou masou (assembly GCF_036934945.1). Classification (NCBI taxonomy): domain Eukaryota; kingdom Metazoa; phylum Chordata; class Actinopteri; order Salmoniformes; family Salmonidae; genus Oncorhynchus; species Oncorhynchus masou. The sequence goes on along the minus strand of NC_088220.1, from coordinate 88,177,240 downwards.
GAGAAGGTTACAGTGAGATTAGTAGGAGAACAGAGACCTGGAGGAGGTTACAGTAGGATTAGTAGGAGAACAGAGACCTGGAGGAGGTTACAGTGAGATTAGTAGGAGAACAGAGACCTGGAGGAGGTTACAGTGAGATTAGTAGGAGAACAGAGACCCGGAGGAGGTTACAGTGAGATAAGAAGGAGAACAGAGACCTGGAGGAGGTTACAGTGAGATTAGTAGGAGAACAGAGACCTGGAGGAGGTTACAGTGAGATTAGTAGGAAAACAGAGACCTGGAAGGGTGTTGCAGTTTAGATTAGTAGGAGAACAGAGACCTGGAGGGGGTTACAGTGAGATTAGTAGGAGAACAGAGACCCGGAAGAGGTTACAGTGAGATTAGAAGGAGAACAGAGACCTGGAGGAGGTTACAGTGAGATTAGTAGGAGAACAGAGACCTGGAGGAGGTTACAGTGAGATTAGTAGGAAAACAGAGACCTGGAAGGGTGTTGCAGTTTAGATTAGTAGGAGAACAGAGACCTGGAGGGGGTTACAGTGAGATTAGTAGGAGAACAGAGACCCGTAGGAGGTTACAGTGAGATTAGAAGGAGAACAGAGACCTGGAGGAGGTTACAGTGAGATTAGTAGGAGAACAGAGACCTGGAGGAGGTTACAGTGAGATTAGTAGGAGAACAGAGACCTGGAGGAGGTTACAGTGAGATTAGTAGGAGAACAGAGACCTGGAAGGGTGTTGCAGTTTAGATTAGTAGGAGAACAGAGACCTGGAGGGGGTTACAGTGAGATTAGTAGGAGAACAGAGACCCGGAGGAGGTTACAGTGAGATTAGTAGGAGAACAGAGACCTGGAGGAGGTTACAGTGAGATTAGTAGTAGAACAGAGACCTGGAGGAGGTTACAGTGAGATTAGTAGGAGAACAGAGACCTGGAAGGGTGTTGCAGTTTAGATTAGTAGGAGAACAGAGACCTGGAGGGGTGTTGCAGTTTAGATTAGTAGGAGAACAGAGACCCAGAGGAGGTTACAGTGAGATTAGTAGGAGAACAGAGACCTGGAGGAGGTTACAGTGAGATTAGTAGGAGAACAGAGACCTGGTGGAGGTTACAGTGAGATTAGTAGGAGAACAGAGACCTGGAGGAGGTTACAGTGAGATTAGTAGGAGAACAGAGACCTGGAGGAGGTTACAGTGAGATTAGTAGGAGAACAGAGACCTGGAAGGGTGTTGCAGTTTAGATTAGTAGGAGAACAGAGACCTGGAAGGGGTTACAGTGAGATTAGTAGGAGAACAGAGACCCGGAGGAGGTTACAGTGAGATTAGTAGGAGAACAGAGACCTGGAGGAGGTTACAGTGAGAGTAGTAAGAGAACAGAGACCTGGAGGAGGTTACAGTGAGATTAGTAGGAGAACAGAGACCTGGAGGAGGTTACAGTGAGATTAGTAGGAAAACAGAGACCTGGAAGGGTGTTGCAGTTTAGATTAGTAGGAGAACAGAGACCTGGAGGGGGTTACAGTGAGATTAGTAGGAGAACAGAGACCCGGAGGAGGTTACAGTGAGATTAGGAGGAGAACAGAGACCTGGAGGAGGTTACAGTGAGATTAGTAGGAGAACAGAGACCTGGAGGAGGTTACAGTGAGATTAGTAGTAGAACAGAGACCTGGAGGAGGTTACAGTGAGATTAGTAGGAGAACAGAGACCTGGAAGGGTGTTGCAGTTTAGATTAGTAGGAGAACAGAGACCTGGAGGGGTGTTGCAGTTTAGATTAGTAGGAGAACAGAGACCCAGAGGAGGTTACAGTGAGATTAGTAGGAGAACAGAGACCTGGAGGAGGTTACAGTGAGATTAGTAGGAGAACAGAGACCTGGGGGGGTGTTGCAGTGAGATTAGTAGGAGAACAGAGACCTGGAAGGGTGTTGCAGTTTAGATTAGTAGGAGAACAGAGACCTGGAAGGGGTTACAGTGAGATTAGTAGGAGAACAGAGACCTGGAGGAGGTTACAGTGAGATTAGTAGGAGAACAGAGACCTGGAGGAGGTTACAGTGAGATTAGTAGGAAAACAGAGACCTGGAAGGGTGTTGCAGTTTAGATTAGTAGGAGAACAGAGACCTGGAGGGGGTTACAGTGAGATTAGTAGGAGAACAGAGACCCGGAGGAGGTTACAGTGAGATTAGAAGGAGAACAGAGACCTGGAGGAGGTTACAGTGAGATTAGTAGGAGAACAGAGACCTGGAGGAGGTTACAGTGAGATTAGTAGGAGAACAGAGACCTGGAGGAGGTTACAGTGAGATTAGTAGTAGAACAGAGACCTGGAGGAGGTTACAGTGAGATTAGTAGGAGAACAGAGACCTGGAAGGGTGTTGCAGTTTAGATTAGTAGGAGAACAGAGACCTGGAGGGGTGTTGCAGTTTAGATTAGTAGGAGAACAGAGACCCAGAGGAGGTTACAGTGAGATTAGTAGGAGAACAGAGACCTGGAGGAGGTTACAGTGAGATTAGTAGGAGAACAGAGACCTGGGGGGGTGTTGCAGTGAGATTAGTAGGAGAACAGAGACCTGGAGGGGTGTTGCAGTTTAGATTAGTAGGACAACAGAGACCTGGAGGGCTGTTGCAGTTTAGATTAGTAAGAGAACGGAGACCTGGAAGAGGTTACAGTGAGATTAGTAGTAGAACAGAGACCTGGAGGAGGTTACAGTGAGATTAGTAGGAGAACAGAGACCTGGAAGGGTGTTGCTGTTTAGATTAGTAGGAGAACAGAGACCTGGAGGGGTGTTGCAGTTTAGATTAGTAAGAGAACGGAGACCTGGAAGAGGTTACAGTGAGATTAGTAGGAGAACAGAGACCTGGAGAAGGTTACAGTGAGATTAGTAGGAGAACAGAGACCTGGAGGAGGTTACAGTAGGATTAGTAGGAGAACAGAGACCTGGACGAGGTTACAGTGAGATTAGTAGGAGAACAGAGACCTGGAGGAGGTTACAGTGAGATTAGTAGGAGAACAGAGACCCGGAGGAGGTTACAGTGAGATAAGAAGGAGAACAGAGACCTGGAGGAGGTTACAGTGAGATTAGTAGGAGAACAGAGACCTGGAGGAGGTTACAGTGAGATTAGTAGGAAAACAGAGACCTGGAAGGGTGTTGCAGTTTAGATTAGTAGGAGAACAGAGACCTGGAGGGGGTTACAGTGAGATTAGTAGGAGAACAGAGACCCGGAAGAGGTTACAGTGAGATTAGAAGGAGAACAGAGACCTGGAGGAGGTTACAGTGAGATTAGTAGGAGAACAGAGACCTGGAGGAGGTTACAGTGAGATTAGTAGGAAAACAGAGACCTGGAAGGGTGTTGCAGTTTAGATTAGTAGGAGAACAGAGACCTGGAGGGGGTTACAGTGAGATTAGTAGGAGAACAGAGACCCGGAGGAGGTTACAGTGAGATTAGAAGGAGAACAGAGACCTGGAGGAGGTTACAGTGAGATTAGTAGGAGAACAGAGCCCTGGAGGAGGTTACAGTGAGATTAGTAGGAGAACAGAGACCTGGAGGAGGTTACAGTGAGATTAGTAGGAGAACAGAGACCTGGAGGAGGTTACAGTGAGATTAGTAGGAGAACAGAGACCTGGAGGGGTGTTGCAGTGAGATTAGTAGGAGAACAGAGACCTGGAGGAGGTTACAGTGAGATTAGTAGGAGAACAGAGACCTGGAGGAGGTTACAGTGAGATTAGTAGGAGAACAGAGACCTGGAAGGGTGTTGCAGTTTAGATTAGTAGGAGAACAGAGACCTGGAGGGGTGTTGCAGTTTAGATTAGTAAGAGAACGGAGACCTGGAAGAGGTTACAGTGAGATTAGTAGGAGAACAGAGACCTGGAGGAGGTTACAGTGAGATTAGTAGGAGAACAGAGACCTGGAGGGGTGTTGCAGTTTAGATTAGTAAGAGAACGGAGACCTGGAAGAGGTTACAGTGAGATTAGTAGTAGAACAGAGACCTGGAGGAGGTTACAGTGAGATTAGTAGGAGAACAGAGACCTGGAAGGGTGTTGCAGTTTAGATTAGTAGGAGAACAGAGACCTGGAGTGGTGTTGCAGTGAGATTAGTAGGAGAACAGAGACCTGGAGGAGGTTACAGTGAGATTAGTAGTAGAACAGAAACCTGGAGGACGTTACAGTGAGATTAGTAGGAGAACAGAGACCTGGAGGAGGTTACAGTGAGATTAGTAGGAGAACAGAGACCTGGAGGAGGTTACAGTGATATTAGTAGGAGAACAGAAACCTGGAGGAGGTTACAGTGAGATTAGTAGGAGAACAGAGACCTGGAGGGGTGTTGCAGTGAGATTAGTAGGAGAACAGAGACCTGGAGGAGGTTACAGTGAGATTAGTAGGAGAACAGAGACCTGGAAGGGTGTTGCAGTTTAGATTAGTAGGAGAACAGAGACCTGGAGGGGTGTTGCAGTTTAGATTAGTAAGAGAACGGAGACCTGGAAGAGGTTACAGTGAGATTAGTAGGAGAACAGAGACCTGGAGGAGGTTACAGTGAGATTAGTAGGAGAACAGAGACCAGGAAGGGTGTTGTAGTTTAGATTAGTAGTAGAACAGAGACCTGGAGGAGGTTACAGTGAGATTAGTAGGAGAACAGAGACCTGGAGGAGGTTACAGTGAGATTAGTAGGAGAACAGAGACCTGGAGGGGTTACAGTGAGATTAGTAGGAGAACAGAGACCTGGAGGAGGTTACAGTGAGATTAGTAGGAGAACAGAGACCTGGAAGGGTGTTGCAGTTTAGATTAGTAGGAGAACAGAGACCTGGAGGGGGTTACAGTGAGATTAGTAGGAGAACAGAGACCCGTAGGAGGTTACAGTGAGATTAGTAGGAGAACAGAGACCTGGAGGAGGTTACAGTGAGATTAGTAGGAGAACAGAGTCCTGGAGGAGGTTACAGTGAGATTAGTAGGAGAACAGAGACCTGGAGGAGGTTACAGTGAGATTAGTAGGAGAACAGAGACCTGGAAGGGTGTTGCAGTTTAGATTAGTAGGAGAACAGAGACCTGGAGGGGGTTACAGTGAGATTAGTAGGAGAACAGAGACCCGGAGGAGGTTACAGTGAGATTAGTAGGAGAACAGATACCTTGAGGAGGTTACAGTGAGATTAGAAGGAGAACAGAGACCTGGTGGAGGTTACAGTGAGATTAGTAGGAGAACAGAGACCTGGAGGAGGTTACAGTGAGATTAGTAGGAGAACAGAGACCTGGAGGAGGTTACAGTGAGATTAGTAGGAGAACAGAGACCTGGAAGGGTGTTGCAGTTTAGATTAGTAGGAGAACAGAGACCTGGAAGGGGTTACAGTGAGATTAGTAGGAGAACAGAGACCCGGAGGAGGTTACAGTGAGATTAGTAGGAGAACAGAGACCTGGAGGAGGTTACAGTGAGAGTAGTAGGAGAACAGAGACCTGGAGGAGGTTACAGTGAGATTAGTAGGAGAACAGAGACCTGGAGGACGTTACAGTGAGATTAGTAGGAAAACAGAGACCTGGAAGGGTGTTGCAGTTTAGATTAGTAGGAGAACAGAGACCTGGAGGGGGTTACAGTGAGATTAGTAGGAGAACAGAGACCCGGAGGAGGTTACAGTGAGATTAGAAGGAGAACAGAGACCTGGAGGAGGTTACAGTGAGATTAGTAGGAGAACAGAGACCTGGAGGAGGTTACAGTGAGATTAGTAGGAGAACAGAGACCTGGAGGAGGTTACAGTGAGATTAGTAGTAGAACAGAGACCTGGAGGAGGTTACAGTGAGATTAGTAGGAGAACAGAGACCTGGAGGAGGTTACAGTGAGATTAGTAGGAGAACAGAGACCTGGAGGAGGTTACAGTGAGATTAGTAGTAGAACAGAGACCTGGAGGAGGTTACAGTGAGATTAGTAGTAGAACAGAGACCTGGAGGAGGTTACAGTGAGATTAGTAGGAGAACAGAGACCTGGAGGAGGTTACAGTGAGATTAGTAGGAGAACAGAGACCTGGAGGAGGTTACAGTGAGATTAGTAGTAGAACAGAGACCTGGAGGAGGTTACAGTGAGATTAGTAGGAGAACAGAGACCTGGAGGAGGTTACAGTGAGATTAGTAGGAGAACAGAGACCTGGAGGAGGTTACAGTGAGATTAGTAGTAGAACAGAGACCTGGAGGAGGTTACAGTGAGATTAGTAGTAGAACAGAGACCTGGAGGAGGTTACAGTGAGATTAGTAGGAGAACAGAGACCTGGAGGAGGTTACAGTGAGATTAGTAGGAGAACAGAGACCTGGAGGGGGGTTACAGGGAGATTAGTAGGAGAACAGAGACCTGGACGAGGTTACAGTGAGATTAGTAGGAGAACAGAGACCTGGAGGGGTGTTGCAGTGAGATTAGTAGGAGAACAGAGACCTGGAGGAGGTTACAGTGAGATTAGTAGGAGAACAGAGACCTGGAGGGGTGTTGCAGTTTAGATTAGTAAGAGAACGGAGACTTGGAAGAGGTTACAGTGAGATTAGTAGTAGAACAGAGACCTGGAGGAGGTTACAGTGAGATTAGTAGGAGAACAGAGACCTGGAAGGGTGTTGCAGTTTAGATTAGTAGGAGAACAGAGACCTGGAGGGGTGTTGCAGTTTAGATTAGTAAGAGAACGGAGACCTGGAAGAGGTTACAGTGAGATTAGTAGGAGAACAGAGACCTGGAGGAGGTTACAGTGAGATTAGTAGGAGAACAGAGACCAGGAAGGGTGTTGTAGTTTAGATTAGTAGTAGAACAGAGACCTGGAGGAGGTTACAGTGAGATTAGTAGGAGAACAGAGACCTGGAGGAGGTTACAGTGAGATTAGTAGGAGAACAGAGACCTGGAGGGGGTTACAGTGAGATTAGTAGGAGAACAGAGACCTGGAGGAGGTTACAGTGAGATTAGTAGGAGAACAGAGACCTGGAAGGGTGTTGCAGTTTAGATTAGTAGGAGAACAGAGACCTGGAGGGGTTACAGTGAGATTAGTAGGAGAACAGAGACCCGTAGGAGGTTACAGTGAGATTAGTAGGAGAACAGAGACCTGGAGGAGGTTACAGTGAGATTAGTAGGAGAACAGAGTCCTGGAGGAGGTTACAGTGAGATTAGTAGGAGAACAGAGACCTGGAGGAGGTTACAGTGAGATTAGTAGGAGAACAGAGACCTGGAAGGGTGTTGCAGTTTAGATTAGTAGGAGAACAGAGACCTGGAGGGGGTTACAGTGAGATTAGTAGGAGAACAGAGACCCGGAGGAGGTTACAGTGAGATTAGTAGGAGAACAGATACCTTGAGGAGGTTACAGTGAGATTAGAAGGAGAACAGAGACCTGGAGGAGGTTACAGTGAGATTAGTAGGAGAACAGAGACCTGGAGGAGGTTACAGTGAGATTAGTAGGAGAACAGAGACCTGGAGGAGGTTACAGTGAGATTAGTAGGAGAACAGAGACCTGGAAGGGTGTTGCAGTTTAGATTAGTAGGAGAACAGAGACCTGGAAGGGGTTACAGTGAGATTAGTAGGAGAACAGAGACCCGGAGGAGGTTACAGTGAGATTAGTAGGAGAACAGAGACCTGGAGGAGGTTACAGTGAGAGTAGTAGGAGAACAGAGACCTGGAGGAGGTTACAGTGAGATTAGTAGGAGAACAGAGACCTGGAGGACGTTACAGTGAGATTAGTAGGAAAACAGAGACCTGGAAGGGTGTTGCAGTTTAGATTAGTAGGAGAACAGAGACCTGGAGGGGGTTACAGTGAGATTAGTAGGAGAACAGAGACCCGGAGGAGGTTACAGTGAGATTAGAAGGAGAACAGAGACCTGGAGGAGGTTACAGTGAGATTAGTAGGAGAACAGAGACCTGGAGGAGGTTACAGTGAGATTAGTAGGAGAACAGAGACCTGGAGGAGGTTACAGTGAGATTAGTAGTAGAACAGAGACCTGGAGGAGGTTACAGTGAGATTAGTAGGAGAACAGAGACCTGGAGGAGGTTACAGTGAGATTAGTAGGAGAACAGAGACCTGGAGGAGGTTACAGTGAGATTAGTAGTAGAACAGAGACCTGGAGGAGGTTACAGTGAGATTAGTAGTAGAACAGAGACCTGGAGGAGGTTACAGTGAGATTAGTAGGAGAACAGAGACCTGGAGGAGGTTACAGTGAGATTAGTAGGAGAACAGAGACCTGGAGGGGGGTTACAGGGAGATTAGTAGGAGAACAGAGACCTGGACGAGGTTACAGTGAGATTAGTAGGAGAACAGAGACCTGGAGGAGGTTACAGTGAGATTAGTAGAAGAACAGAGACCTGGAAGGGTGTTGCAGTTTAGATTAGTAGGAGAACAGAGACCTGGAGGAGGTTACAGTGAGATTAGTAGGAGAACAGAGACCTGGACGAAGTTACAGTGAGATAAGTAGGAGAACAGAGACCTGGAAGAGGTTACAGTGAGATTAGTAGTAGAACAGAGACCTGGAGGAGGTTACAGTGAGATTAGTAGGAGAACAGAGACCTGGACGAAGTTACAGTGAGATAAGTAGGAGAACAGAGACCTGGAGGAGGTTACAGTGAGATTAGTAGGAGAACAGAGACCTGGACGAAGTTACAGTGAGATAAGTAGGAGAACAGAGACCTGGAGGAGGTTACAGTCAGATTTGTAGGAGAACAGAGACCTGGAGGGGGGGGGGGTTACAGTGAGATTAGTAGGAGAACAGAGTCCTGGAGGAGGTGACAGTGAGATTAGTAGGAGAACAGAGACCTGGAGGAGGTTACAGTCAGATTTGTAGGAGAACAGAGACCTGGAGGGGGGGGGGGTGTTACAGTGAGATTAGTAGGAGAACAGAGACCTGGAGGAGGTTACAGTGAGATTAGTAGGAGAACAGAGACCTGGAGGAGGTTACAGTGAGATTAGTAGGAGAACAGAGACCTGGAGGAGGTTACAGTGAGATTAGTAGGAAAACAGAGACCTGGAAGGGTGTTGCAGTTTAGATTAGTAGGAGGACAGAGACCTGGAGGGGGTTACAGTGAGATTAGTAGGAGAACAGAGACCTGGAAGGGTGTTGCAGTTTAGATTAGTAGGAGAACAGAGACCTGGAGGGGTGTTACAGTTTAGATTAGTAGGAGAACAGAGACCTGGAGGGGTGTTGCAGTTTAGATTAGTAAGAGAACGGAGACCTGGAAGAGGTTACAGTGAGATTAGTAGGAGAACAGAGACCTGGAGGAGGTTACAGTGAGATTAGTAGGAGAACAGAGACCTGGAGGGGTGTTGCAGTGAGATTAGTAGGAGAACAGAGACCTGGAGGAGGTTATAGTGAGATTAGTAGGAGAACAGAGACCTGGAGGAGGTTACAGTGAGATTAGTAGGAGAACAGAGACCTGGAGGAGGTTACAGTGAGATTAGTAGGAGAACAGAGACCTGGAGGGGTGTTGCAGTTTAGATTAGTAAGAGAACGGAGACCTGGAAGAGGTTACAGTGAGATTAGTAGTAGAACAGAGACCTGGAGGAGGTTACAGTGAGATTAGTAGGAGAACAGAGACCTGGAAGGGTGTTGCAGTTTAGATTAGTAGGAGAACAGAGACCTGGAGTGGTGTTGCAGTGAGATTAGTAGGAGAACAGAGACCTGGAGGAGGTTACAGTGAGATTAGTAGTAGAACAGAAACCTGGAGGACGTTACAGTGAGATTAGTAGGAGAACAGAGACCTGGAGGAGGTTACAGTGAGATTAGTAGTAGAACAGAGACCTGGAGGAGGTTACAGTGATATTAGTAGGAGAACAGAAACCTGGAGGAGGTTACAGTGAGATTAGTAGGAGAACAGAGACCTGGAGGGGTGTTGCAGTGAGATTAGTAGGAGAACAGAGACCTGGAGGAGGTTACAGTGAGATTAGTAGGAGAACAGAGACCTGGAGGGGTGTTTCAGTTTAGATTAGTAAGAGAACGGAGACCTGGAAGAGGTTACAGTGAGATTAGTAGTAGAACAGAGACCTGGAGGAGGTTACAGTGAGATTAGTAGGAGAACAGAGACCTGGAAGGGTGTTGCAGTTTAGATTAGTAGGAGAACAGAGACCTGGAGGGGTGTTGCAGTTTAGATTAGTAAGAGAACGGAGACCTGGAAGAGGTTACAGTGAGATTAGTAGGAGAACAGAGACCTGGAGGAGGTTACAGTGAGATTAGTAGGAGAACAGAGACCAGGAAGGGTGTTGTAGTTTAGATTAGTAGTAGAACAGAGACCTGGAGGAGGTTACAGTGAGATTAGTAGGAGAACAGAGACCTGGAGGAGGTTACAGTGAGATTAGTAGGAGAACAGAGACCTGGAGGGGTTACAGTGAGATTAGTAGGAGAACAGAGACCTGGAGGAGGTTACAGTGAGATTAGTAGGAGAACAGAGACCTGGAAGGGTGTTGCAGTTTAGATTAGTAGGAGAACAGAGACCTGGAGGGGGTTACAGTGAGATTAGTAGGAGAACAGAGACCCGTAGGAGGTTACAGTGAGATTAGTAGGAGAACAGAGACCTGGAGGAGGTTACAGTGAGATTAGTAGGAGAACAGAGTCCTGGAGGAGGTTACAGTGAGATTAGTAGGAGAACAGAGACCTGGAGGAGGTTACAGTGAGATTAGTAGGAGAACAGAGACCTGGAAGGGTGTTGCAGTTTAGATTAGTAGGAGAACAGAGACCTGGAGGGGGTTACAGTGAGATTAGTAGGAGAACAGAGACCCGGAGGAGGTTACAGTGAGATTAGTAGGAGAACAGATACCTTGAGGAGGTTACAGTGAGATTAGAAGGAGAACAGAGACCTGGTGGAGGTTACAGTGAGATTAGTAGGAGAACAGAGACCTGGAGGAGGTTACAGTGAGATTAGTAGGAGAACAGAGACCTGGAGGAGGTTACAGTGAGATTAGTAGGAGAACAGAGACCTGGAAGGGTGTTGCAGTTTAGATTAGTAGGAGAACAGAGACCTGGAAGGGGTTACAGTGAGATTAGTAGGAGAACAGAGACCCGGAGGAGGTTACAGTGAGATTAGTAGGAGAACAGAGACCTGGAGGAGGTTACAGTGAGAGTAGTAGGAGAACAGAGACCTGGAGGAGGTTACAGTGAGATTAGTAGGAGAACAGAGACCTGGAGGAGGTTACAGTGAGATTAGTAGGAAAACAGAGACCTGGAAGGGTGTTGCAGTTTAGATTAGTAGGAGAACAGAGACCTGGAGGGGGTTACAGTGAGATTAGTAGGAGAACAGAGACCCGGAGGAGGTTACAGTGAGATTAGAAGGAGAACAGAGACCTGGAGGAGGTTACAGTGAGATTAGTAGGAGAACAGAGACCTGGAGGAGGTTACAGTGAGATTAGTAGGAGAACAGAGACCTGGAGGAGGTTACAGTGAGATTAGTAGTAGAACAGAGACCTGGAGGAGGTTACAGTGAGATTAGTAGGAGAACAGAGACCTGGAGGAGGTTACAGTGAGATTAGTAGGAGAACAGAGACCTGGGGGAGGTTACAGTGAGATTAGTAGGAGAACTGAGACCTGGAGGAGGTTACAGTGAGATTAGTAGGAGAACAGAGACCTGGAAGAGGTTACAGTGAGATTAGTAGGAGAACAGAGACCTGGAGGAGGTTACAGTGAGATTAGTAGGAGAACAGAGACCTGGAGGAGGTTACAGTGAGATTAGTAGGAGAACGGAGACCTGGAAGAGGTTACAGTGAGATTAGTAGGAGAACAGAGAACTGGAGGAGTTTACAGTGAGATTAGTAGGAGAACGGAGACCTGGAAGAGGTTACAGTGAGATTAGTAGGAGAACAGAGACCTGGAAGGGTGTTGCAGTTTAGATTAGTAGGAGAACTGAGACCTGGAAGGGTATTGCAGTGAGATTAGTAGGAGAACAGAGACCTGGAGGGTGTGACATTGAGATTAGTAGGAGAACAGAGACCTGGAGGAGGTTACAGTGAGATTAGTAGGAGAACAGAGACCTGGAGGAGGTTACAGTGAGATTAGTAGTAGAACAGAAACCTGGAGGAGGTTACAGTGAGATTAGTAGGAGAACAGAGACCTGGAGGAGGTTACAGTGAGATTAGTAGGAGAACAGAGACCTGGAGGAGGTTAAAGTGAGATTCGAAGGAGAACAGAGACCTGGAAGGGTGTTGCAGTTTATATTAGTAGGAGAACAGAGACCTGGAGGGGTGTTGCAGTGAGATTAGTAGGAGAACAGAGACCTGGAGGGGGTTACAGTGAGATTAGTAGGAGAAGAGAGACCTGGAGGAGGTTACAGTGAGATTAGTAGGAGAACAGAGACCTGGAAGGGTGTTGCAGTTTATATTAGTAGGAGAACAGAGACCTGGAGGGGTGTTGCAGTGAGATTAGTAGGAGAACAGAGACCTGGAGGGGGTTACAGTGAGATTAGTAGGAGAACAGAGACCTGGAGGTGGTTACAGTGAGATTAGTAGGAGAACAGAGACCTGGAGGAGGTTACAGTGAGATTAGTAGGAGAACAGAGACCTGGAGGAGGTTACAGTGAGATTAGTAGGAGAACAGAGACCTGGAGGAGGTTACAGTGATATTAGTAGGAGAACAGAAACCTGGAGGAGGTTACAGTGAGATTAGTAGGAGAACAGATACCTGGAGGGGTGTTGCAGTGAGATTAGTAGGAGAACAGAGACCTGGAGGAGGTTACAGTGAGATTAGTAGGAGAACAGAGACCTGGAGGGGTGTTGCAGTTTAGATTAGTAAGAGAACGGAGACTTGGAAGAGGTTACAGTGAGATTAGTAGTAGAACAGAGACCTGGAGGAGGTTACAGTGAGATTAGTAGGAGAACAGAGACCTGGAAGGGTGTTGCAGTTTAGATTAGTAGGAGAACAGAGACCTGGAGGGGTGTTGCAGTTTAGATTAGTAAGAGAACTGAGACCTGGAAGAGGTTACAGTGAGATTAGTAGGAGAACAGAGACCTGGAAGGGTGTTGCAGTTTAGATTAGTAGGAGAACAGAGACCTGGAGGGGTGTTGCAGTGAGCTTAGTAGGAGAACAGAGACCTGGAGGAGGTTACAGTGAGATTAGTAGGAGAACAGAGACCTGGAGGAGGTTACAGTGAGATTAGTAGGAGAACTGAGACCTGGAGGGGGTTACAGTGAGATTAGTAGGAGAACAGAGACCTGGAGGAGGTTACAGTGAGATTAGTAGGAGAACAGAGACCTGGAGGAGGTTACAGTGAGATTAGTAGGAGAACGGAGACCTGGAAGAGGTTACAGTGAGATTAGTAGGAGAACAGAGACCTGGAAGGGTGATGCAGTTTAGATTAGTAGGACAACAGAGACCTGGAGGAGGTTACAGTGAGATTAGTAGGACAACAGAGACCTGGAGGAGGTTACATTGAGATTAGTAGGAGAACAGCCTCTAGTAAAGATGAGGTCAAGCGTGCCTGCCTTGTGAGTGGGAGGGGACAGTGAAAGGGTGAGGTCTAAAGAGTAAGGAGTGGAAATAGATGAATCAAAGGCAGACATCGGGAGATTGAAGTTGCCCTGGATGATGAGTGGTGGACCATTGTCAGGAAATTAGCTTATCAAGGTGTCCAGCTCATTGAAGATGTCTTTAAGGGCACCTGGTGGGCAATAGATGGTAAAAAATGTTAAGCTTGAGTGGATCAGTGACAGTGACAGCATGGAATTAAAATGGTCTCTGGGGTAATCCATGTCTCCGTCAGGAACAAATCGTCTAGGGACTGAAGGGCAGTATAGAGTGAGATGAACTCGTTCTTGTTGACTGCAGATCGGCAAACACTGCCGGAGACCAGGAATTCCACATGGGTTGTGCGCGCAGGGTACACTACGTTAGAAGGGATAGAAAACAAAACATAGTTGACAACCGTCAGAGACTGGGAGGGCTCTGTAAACACTCAGAGACTGGGAGGGCTCTGTAAACACTGAGAGACTGGGAGGTCTCTGTTAATACTCATAGACTGGGAGGGAACACCCCCCTGAAATGTACAAAAATGGATGGGAAGTCAATGGCACTGGACAAACCATATACACGGTGTCCAATACCACTCAATTCGGTTTCATTCAAAGTTGATTGCAAATGTCATATGGCAAATGCCAAGTGTAACACTTTAATAATCCAACAGATGGCGAGTGCACTCCCCTGTGTTTTTTCATATTGAAAATGTAACACAAGTCAACATCCAAAGGTTTGGATGTTTTTTGGAGAAAAAAAATCCCAAAAGCCAACTATCACATACTTCAGAGCTGGCCAAAAATTCACAACGCCTTCTGTTCAAACCATAATAAAAACGTAAAACACGTAATTACGTTCTAGCTGCGGGTCCAGTTCTGACATTACGTGTAGGCCTAGCTGAGGCGACCCCAAATTCCAAGTTTCGGCTCGATAGGTCATTTGGTGCCCGAGCAAGAACTTAATTGGTGCTGAAAATCCACTTTTTTCCATGACTTGCTACGGGGTCCTTGAAAGAGCTATCGGACAGAAACGTTGGGGTCCGTCTATATGGGCCAAGGCGGTCGCAATGCACCTAGTCTTGCGACTCTGGGACATTTCTAAATGTCGGCATTTTCGTGATGTAAAAATGAATTGAAGTTATTGCAAATGTACGATGCTGTTTCTCGGTTCGAGAATCCTCTAGAGCCACATAACTCACCACGCACTATCGACCTGAGCTCTAGAAAAGGTTTCTAAAGTTTCAGAACTTTAGGTCTGACGGTTCTTTAATAGTTTGAACAAAGTTAACTATTGCAGGCACTGTCTGTCTCTATGCACCCAAATGTGTCCCTCCTTCTAAGCTGTGTGTGTGTGTGTGTGATTTAGTTTTTCATGGAAATTTTATGGGAGATATGACTGATTTACAGTTCATGAGGGTTGCCTAGTTGCACATATGAAGTTTTGGAAAGATCTGACTTTTTTAACCCCTTCAAAACAGCCCCTGAGACACCAATTATGGCACTTCCAGTTGGTACAGGAAACTATAAGTCAACGCATATCCTGATTGGGGTATGCCTTTACAGAAGTTTTAAGTGTTTACGTTAAGAACTGACCGATTAACACAGGGTTCAATGCACTATTTCTATCAAACTGCAGGTTGGGTATGGAAAAACACTTTTAGGGTGATTTTAACCACTTCCGGTTGCTTCAGGAAGCTTAGTGTCCTGATGGACTGTCATCGAAGACAGGTTCATAAGGCATTCATAACCCACATAGGCTTCAGGTTGACTTCAGAGGAGCAGGCAATGTATTCCTTTGGGGAAAGAAGTTATTGTTCTCAGAGACTGGGAGGGCTCTGTACATACTCAGAGACTGGGAGGGCTCTGTAAACACTCAGAGACTGGGAGGGCTCTGTAAATACTCAGAGACTGGGAGGGCTCTGTAAACACTCAGAGAGTGGGAGGGCTCTGTAAACACTCAGAGACTGGGAGGGCTCTGTAAACACTCAGAGACTGGGAGGGCTCTGTAAACACTCAGAGACTGGGAGGGCTCTGTAAACACTCAGAGACTGGGAGGGCTCTGTAAACACTCAGAGACTGGGAGGGCTCTGTAAATACTCAGAGACTGGGAGGGCTCTGTACATACTCAGAGACTGGGAGGGCTCTGTAAACACTCAGAGACTGGGAGGGCTCTGTAAACACTCAGAGACTGGGAGGGCTCTGTAAACACTCAGAGACTGGGAGGGCTCTGTAAACACTCAGAGACTGGGAGGGCTCTGTACATACTCAGAGAGTGGGAGGGCTCTGTAAACACTCAGAGACTGGGAGGGCTCTGTAAACACTCAGAGACTGGGAGGGCTCTGTAAACACTCAGAGACTGGGAGGGCTCTGTAAACACTCAGAGACTGGGAGGGCTCTGTAAACACTCAGAGACTGGGAGGGCTCATTAAACACTCAGAGACTGGAAGGGCTCTGTAAACACTCAGAGACTGGGAGGGCTCTGTAAACACTCAGAGACTGGAAGGGCTCTGTAAATACTCAGAGGACAGGTAAGTACACTCCCCCTCCAACAGACACACACACCAATTATCACAAAACTACTGAACAAATTGACCTGAAACCAATTAATTGCTCTCTGTCACTACCTCTGTCATGCTCTCAGTATAACATTAGTATAAAATAATATATTTTCACTTTTTTTTGCATATAATATAATTATTATTACAAAGAAATTAATACTTTTTTCAAAATGAAAAAGTAAAATATATATATATATATATATATATATATATATATATATATATATATATATATTTTTCCATTCAAAAGTTTTCACTTTTAAAGAAAAACACATTTTTTGTCCATTAAAATAACATAAATCTGATCGGAAATACAGTTATAGACATGGTTAATGTTGTAAATGACTATTGTAGCTGGAAACGACAGATTTTTCATGGAATATTTACTGTATATTTGTATATATACACTACAACTCAAAAGTTTGGGGTCAATTATAAATGTCCTTGTTTTTGAAAGAAAAACATATTTTTTGTCCATTAAAATAACATCGAATTGATCAGAAATGCAGTGTAGACATCGTTAATGTTGTAAATGACTATTGTTGCTGAAAACGGGAGATTTTTCATGGAATATTTACACAGGCGTACAGAGGTCCATTATCAGCAACCATCACTTCTGTGTTCCAACAGGCACGTTGTGTTAGCTAATCCGAGTTTATCATTTTAAAACGCTAATTGATCATGAGAAAACCGTTTTGAAATTATGTTAGCACAGCAGAAAACTGTTGTTCTGATTAAAGAAACAATACAACTGTTCTTCTTTAGACTAGTTGAGTATCTGGAGCATCAGCATTTGTGGGTTTGATTACAGGCTCAAAATTTGAATCTGACAGTGTTTCAGGAGATGGCCAAGTGAGGATTAAAACATTTGAAATGACCATATATGTGTTGTTCCTGCTCTGCTGCGAACAGCCGGTTTCTTAACATTTTTACATTTGACGTTTATTTAACATCCTTTATTAAATCATTATTGGCAAATCAGAACAAATTCTTATTTTTATTGACGGCCTACCGGGGAATATTGGGTTAACTGGCTTGTTCAGGGGCAGAACGACAGATTTTTACCTTGTTAGCTTTGGGATTCGATCTAGCAACCTACCCTCCAATGAAGGGCCATCTAGCAATACTGCAAAAAAAATATGATGTGAATGGTTAGGGTGCAAGAATGTTACTGTAGTGCTGTAAGTACAGTAGCATGGTACAGAGGGTAGGTTTACTTACCTGTTCTCGTTTAGAAAGGTCCGGATGACACTTGCTGCAGGGCATCGGCTCAGGTTAGGCTGGACCCAGCCTCCCTGAAACTCAAACCACAGTTGACCACATGGTCTAACTTTCTTTCCACATGATCTAACTCTCTCTCCACATGGTCTAACTCTCTCTCCACATGGTCTAACTCTCTATCCACATGGTCTAACTCTCTCTCCACATGGTCTAACTCTCTCTCCACATGGTCTAGCTCTCTCTCCACATGGTCTAACTCTCTCTCCACATGGTCTAACTCTCTATCCACATGGTCTAACTCTCTCTCCACATGGTCTAACTCTCTCTCCACATGGTCTAGCTCTCTCTCCACATGGTCTAACTCTCTCTCCACATGGTCTAACTCTCTCTAACTCTCTCTCCACATGGTCTAACTCTCTCTCCACAAGGTCTAACTCTCTCTCCACATGGTATAACTCTCTCCCCACATGGTCTAACTCTCTTTCCACATGGTCTAACTCCCTCTCCACATGGTCTAACTCTCTCTCCACATGGTCTAACTCTCTCCACACATGGTCTAACTCTCTTTCCACATGGTCGAACTCTCTTTCCACATGGTCTAACTCTCTCTCCACATGGTCTAACTCTTTCTCCACATGGTATAACTCTCTCCCCACATGGTCTAACTCTCTTTCCACATGGTCTAACTCTCTTTCCACATGGTCTAACTCCCTCTCCACATGGTCTAACTCTCTCTCCACATGGTCTAACTCTCTCTCCACATGGTCTAACTCTCTTTCCACATGGTCTAACTCTCTCTCGACATGGTCTAACTCTCTCCACATGGTCTAACTCTCTCTCCACATGGTCTAACTCTCTCTCCACATGGTCTAACTCTCTCCCCACATGGTCTAACTCTCTTTCCACATGGTCCAACTCTCTCTCCACATGGTCTAACTCTCCCCACATGGTCTAACTCTCTCCACACATGGTCTAACTCTCCCCACATGGTCTAACTCTCTTTCCACATGGTCTAACTCTCTCTCCACATGGTCTATCTCTCTCCACATGGTCTAACTATCTTTCCACATGGTCTAACTCTCTCTCCACATGGTCTAACTCTCCCTCCACATGGTCTAACTCTCTTTCCACATGGTCTAACTCTCTTTCTACATGGTCTAACTCTCTCTCCACATGGTCGAACTCTCTCTCCACATGGTCTAACTCTCTCCCCACTTGGTCTAACTCTCTTTCCACTTGGTCCAACTCTCTCTCCACATGGTCTAACTCTCCCCACATGGCCTAACTCTCTTTCCACATGGTCTAACTCTCTCTCCACATGGTATAACTCTCTCCCCACATGGTCTAACTCTCTTTCCACATGGTCTAACTCTCTTTCCACATGGTCTAACTCACTCTCCACATGGTCTAACTCTCTCTCCACATGGTCTAACTCTCTCTCCACATGGTCTAACTCTCTTTCCACATGGTCTAACTCTCTCTCGACATGGTCTAACTCTCTCCACATGGTCTAACTCTCTCTCCACATGGTCTAACTCTCTCTCCACATGGTCTAACTCTCTCCCCACATGGTCTAACTCTCTTTCCACATGGTCCAACTCTCTCTCCACATGGTCTAACTCTCCCCACATGGTCTAACTCTCTCCACATGGTCTAACTCTCCCCACATGGTCTAACTCTTTCCACATGGTCTAACTCTCCCTCCACATGGTCTAACTCTCTCTCCACATGGTCTAACTATCTTTCCACATGGTCTAACTCTCTCTCGACATGGTCTAACTCTCTCTCCACATGGTCTAACTCTCTCTCCACATGGTCTAACTCTCTCTCCACATGGTCTAACTCTCTCTCCACATGGTCTAACTCTCTCCCCACATGGTCTAACTCTCTTTCCACATGGTCTAACTCTCTTTCTACATGGTCTAACTCTCTCTCCACATGGTCGAACTCTCTCTCCACATGGTCTAACTCTCTCCCCACATGGTCTAACTCTCTTTCCACATGGTCCAACTCTCTCTCCACATGGTCTAACTCTCCCCACATGGTCTAACTCTCTTTCCACATGGTCTAACTCTCTCTCCACATGGTCTAACTCTCTCTCCACATGGTATAACTCTCTCTCCACATGGTCTAACTCTCTATCCACATGGTCTAACTCTCTCTCCACATGGTCTAACTCTCTCTCCACATGGTCTAGCTCTCTCTCCACATGGTCTAACTCTCTCTCCACATGGTCTAACTCTCTATCCACATGGTCTAACTCTCTCTCCACATGGTCTAACTCTCTCTAACTCTCTCTCCACATGGTCTAACTCTCTCTCCACAAGGTCTAACTCTCTCTCCACATGGTATAACTCTCTCCCCACATGGTCTAACTCTCTTTCCACATGGTCTAACTCCCTCTCCACATGGTCTAACTCTCTCTCCACATGGTCTAACTCTCTCCCCACATGCTCTAACTCTCTTTCCACATGGTCTAACTCTCTTTCCACATGGTCTAACTCCCTCTCCACATGGTCTAACTCTCTCTCCACATGGTCTAACTCTCTCTCCACATGGTCTAACTCTCTTTCCACATGGTCTAACTCTCTCTCGACATGGTCTAACTCTCTCCACATGGTCTAACTCTCTCTCCACATGGTCTAACTCTCTCCCCACATGGTCTAACTCTCTTTCCACATGGTCCAACTCTCTCTCCACATGGTCTAACTCTCCCCACATGGTCTAACTCTCTCCACACATGGTCTAACTCTCCCCACATGGTCTAACTCTCTTTCCACATGGTCTAACTCTCTCTCCACATGGTCTAACTCTCTCTCCACATGGTCTAACTCTCTTTCCACATGGTCTAACTCCCTCTCCACATGGTCTAACTCTCTCTCCACATGGTCTAACTCTCTCTCCACATGGTCTAACTCTCTTTCCACATGGTCTAACTCTCTCTCGACATGGTCTAACTCTCTCCACATGGTCTAACTCTCTCTCCACATGGTCTAACTCTCTCTCCACATGGTCTAACTCTCTCCCCACATGGTCTAACTCTCTTTCCACATGGTCCAACTCTCTCTCCACATGGTCTAACTCTCCCCACATGGTCTAACTCTCTCCACACATGGTCTAACTCTCCCCACATGGTCTAACTCTCTTTCCACATGGTCTAACTCTCTCTCCACATGGTCTATCTCTCTCCACATGGTCTAACTATCTTTCCACATGGTCTAACTCTCTCTCCACATGGTCTAACTCTCCCTCCACATGGTCTAACTCTCTTTCCACATGGTCTAACTCTCTTTCTACATGGTCTAACTCTCTCTCCACATGGTCGAACTCTCTCTCCACATGGTCTAACTCTCTCCCCACTTGGTCTAACTCTCTTTCCACTTGGTCCAACTCTCTCTCACATGGTCTAACTCTCCCCACATGGCCTAACTCTCTTTCCACATGGTCTAACTCTCTCTCCACATGGTCTAACTCTCTCTCCACATGGTATAACTCTCTCCCCACATGGTCTAACTCTCTTTCCACATGGTCTAACTCTCTTTCCACATGGTCTAACTCACTCTCCACATGGTCTAACTCTCTCTCCACATGGTCTAACTCTCTCTCCACATGGTCTAACTCTCTTTCCACATGGTCTAACTCTCTCTCGACATGGTCTAACTCTCTCCACATGGTCTAACTCTCTCTCCACATGGTCTAACTCTCTCTCCACATGGTCTAACTCTCTCCCCACATGGTCTAACTCTCTTTCCACATGGTCCAACTCTCTCTCCACATGGTCTAACTCTCCCCACATGGTCTAACTCTCTCCACATGGTCTAACTCTCCCCACATGGTCTAACTCTCTTTCCACATGGTCTAACTCTCCCTCCACATGGTCTAACTCTCTCTCCACATGGTCTAACTATCTTTCCACATGGTCTAACTCTCTCTCCACATGGTCTAACTCTCTCTCCACATGGTCTAACTCTCTCTCCACATGGTCTAACTCTCTCTCCACATGGTCTAACTCTCTCTCCACATGGTCTAACTCTCTCCCCATGGTCTAACTCTCTTTACACATGGTCTAACTCTCTTTCTACATGGTCTAACTCTCTCTCCACATGGTCGAACTCTCTCTCCACATGGTCTAACTCTCTCCCCACATGGTCTAACTCTCTTTCCACATGGTCCAACTCTCTCTCCACATGGTCTAACTCTCCCCACATGGTCTAACTCTCTTTCCACATGGTCTAACTCTCTCTCCACATGGTCTAACTCTCTCTCCACATGGTATAACTCTCTCTCCACATGGTCTAACTCTCTATCCACATGGTCTAACTCTCTCTCCACATGGTCTAACTCTCTCTCCACATGGTCTAGCTCTCTCTCCACATGGTCTAACTCTCTCTCCACATGGTCTAACTCTCTATCCACATGGTCTAACTCTCTCTCCACATGGTCTAACTCTCTCTAACTCTCTCTCCACATGGTCTAACTCTCTCTCCACAAGGTCTAACTCTCTCTCCACATGGTATAACTCTCTCCCCACATGGTCTAACTCTCTTTCCACATGGTCTAACTCCCTCTCCACATGGTCTAACTCTCTCTCCACATGGTCTAACTCTCTCCCCACATGCTCTAAATCTCTTTCCACATGGTCTAACTCTCTTTCCACATGGTCTAACTCCCTCTCCACATGGTCTAACTCTCTCTCCACATGGTTTAACTCTCTCTCCACATGGTCTAACTCTCTTTCCACATGGTCTAACTCTCTCTCGACATGGTCTAACTCTCTCCACATGGTCTAACTCTCTCTCCACATGGTCTAACTCTCTCTCCACATGGTCTAACTCTCTCCCCACATGGTCTAACTCTCTTTCCACATGGTCCAACTCTCTCTCCACATGGTCTAACTCTCCCCACATGGTCTAACTCTCTCCACACATGGTCTAACTCTCCCCACATGGTCTAACTCTCTTTCCACATGGTCTAACTCTCTCTCCACATGGTCTAACTCTCTCTCCACATGGTCTAACTCTCTCTCCACATGGTCTAACTCTCTCTCCACATGGTCTAACTCTCTCTCCACATGGTCTAACTCTCTCTCCACATGGTCTAACTCTCTCCCCACATGGTCTAACTCTCTTTCCACATGGTCTAACTCTCTTTCTACATGGTCTAACTCTCTCTCCACATGGTCGAACTCTCTCTCCACATGGTCTAACTCTCTCCCCACATGGTCTAACTCTCTTTCCACATGGTCCAACTCTCTCTCCACATGGTCTAACTCTCCCCACATGGTCTAACTCTCTTTCCACATGGTCGAACTCTCTCTCCACATGGTCTAACTCTCTCTCCACATGGTATAACTCTCTCCCCACATGGTCTAACTCTCTTTCCACATGGTCTAACTCTCTTTCCACATGGTCTAACTCCCTCTCCACATGGTCTAACTCTCTCTCCACATGGTCTAACTCTCTCTCCACATGGTCTAACCCTCTTTCCACATGGTCTAACTCTCTCTCCACATGGTCTAACTCTCTCCACATGGTCTAACTCTCTCTCCACATGGTCTAACTCTCTCTCCACATGGTCTAACTCTCTCCCCACATGGTCTTACTCTCTTTCCACATGGTCCAACTCTCTCTCCACATGGTCTAACTCTCCCCACATGGTCTAACTCTCTCCACATGGTCTAACTCTCCCCACATGGTCTAACTCTCTTTCCACATGGTCTAACTCTCCCTCCACATGGTCTAACTCTCTCTCCACATGGTCTAACTATCTTTCCACATGGTCTAACTCTCTCTCCACATGGTCTAACTCTCTCTCCACATGGTCTAACTCTCTCTCCACATGGTCTAACTCTCTCTCCACATGGTCTAACTCTCTCTCCACATGGTCTAACTCTCTCCCCACATGGTCTAACTCTCTTTCCACATGGTCTAACTCTCTTTCTACATGGTCTAACTCTCTCTCCACATGGTCGAACTCTCTCTCCACATGGTCTAACTCTCTCCCCACATGGTCTAACTCTCTTTCCACATGGTCTAACTCTCTCTCCACATGGTCTAACTCTCTCTCCACATGGTATAACTCTCTCCCCACATGGTCTAACTCTCTTTCCACATGGTCTAACTCGCTTTCCACATAGTCTAACTCCCTCTCCACATGGTCTAACTCCCTCTCCACATGGTCTAACTCTCTCTCCACATGGTCTAACTCTCTCCCCACATGCTCTAACTCTCTTTCCACATGGTCTAACTCTCTTTCCACATGGTCTAACTCCCTCTCCACATGGTCTAACTCTCTCAACATGGTCTAACTCTCTCTCCACATGGTCTAACTCTCTTTCCACATGGTCTAACTCTCTCTCGACATGGTCTAACTCTCTCCACATGGTCTAACTCTCTCTCCACATGGTCTAACTCTCTCCCCACATGGTCTAACTCTCTTTCCACATGGTCCAACTCTCTCTCCACATGGTCTAACTCTCCCCACATGGTCTAACTCTCTCCACACATGGTCTAACTCTCCCCACATGGTGTAACTCTCTTTCCACATGGTCTAACTCCCTCTCCACATGGTCTAACTCTCTCTCCACATGGTCTAACTCTCTCTCCACATGGTCTAACTCTCTTTCCACATGGTCTAACTCTCTCTCGACATGGTCTAACTCTCTCCACATGGTCTAACTCTATCTCCACATGGTCTAACTCTCTCTCCACATGGTCTAACTCTCTCCCCACATGGTCTAACTCTCTTTCCACATGGTCCAACTCTCTCTCCACATGGTCTAACTCTCCCCACATGGTCTAACTCTCTCCACACATGGTCTAACTCTCCCCACATGGTCTAACTCTCTTTCCACATGGTCTAACTCTCTCTCCACATGGTCTATCTCTCTCCACATGGTCTAACTATCTTTCCACATGGTCTAACTCTCTCTCCACATGGTCTAACTCTCCCTCCACATGGTCTAACTCTCTTTCCACATGGTCTAACTCTCTTTCTACATGGTCTAACTCTCTCTCCACATGGTCGAACTCTCTCTCCACATGGTCTAACTCTCTCCCCACTTGGTCTAACTCTCTTTCCACTTGGTCCAACTCTCTCTCCACATGGTCTAACTCTCCCCACATGGCCTAACTCTCTTTCCACATGGTCTAACTCTCTCTCCACATGGTCTAACTCTCTCTCCACATGGTATAACTCTCTCCCCACATGGTCTAACTCTCTTTCCACATGGTCTAACTCTCTTTCCACATGGTCTAACTCACTCTCCACATGGTCTAACTCTCTCTCCACATGGTCTAACTCTCTCTCCACATGGTCTAACTCTCTTTCCACATGGTCTAACTCTCTCTCGACATGGTCTAACTCTCTCCACATGGTCTAACTCTCTCTCCACATGGTCTAACTCTCTCTCCACATGGTCTAACTCTCTCCCCACATGGTCTAACTCTCTTTCCACATGGTCCAACTCTCTCTCCACATGGTCTAACTCTCCCCACATGGTCTAACTCTCTCCACATGGTCTAACTCTCCCCACATGGTCTAACTCTCTTTCCACATCGTCTAACTCTCCCTCCACATGGTCTAACTCTCTCTCCACATGGTCTAACTATCTTTCCACATGGTCTAACTCTCTCTCCACATGGTCTAACTCTCTCTCCACATGGTCTAACTCTCTCTCCACATGGTCTAACTCTCTCTCCACATGGTCTAACTCTCTCTCCACATGGTCTAACTCTCTCCCCACATGGTCTAACTCTCTTTCCACATGGTCTAACTCTCTTTCTACATGGTCTAACTCTCTCTCCACATGGTCGAACTCTCTCTCCACATGGTCTAACTCTCTCCCCACATGGTCTAACTCTCTTTCCACATGGTCCAACTCTCTCTCCACATGGTCTAACTCTCCCCACATGGTCTAACTCTCTTTCCACATGGTCTAACTCTCTCTCCACATGGTCTAACTCTCTCTCCACATGGTATAACTCTCTCTCCACATGGTCTAACTCTCTATCCACATGGTCTAACTCTCTCTCCACATGGTCTAGCTCTCTCTCCACATGGTCTAACTCTCTCTCCACATGGTCTAACTCTCTATCCACATGGTCTAACTCTCTCTCCACATGGTCTAACTCTCTCTAACTCTCTCTCCACATGGTCTAACTCTCTCTCCACAAGGTCTAACTCTCTCTCCACATGGTATAACTCTCTCCCCACATGGTCTAACTCTCTTTCCACATGGTCTAACTCCCTCTCCACATGGTCTAACTCTCTCTCCACATGGTCTAACTTTCTCCCCACATGCTCTAACTCTCTTTCCACATGGTCTAACTCTCTTTCCACATGGTCTAACTCCCTCTCCACATGGTCTAACTCTCTCTCCACATGGTCTAACTCTCTCTCCACATGGTCTAACTCTCTTTCCACATGGTCTAACTCTCTCTCGACATGGTCTAACTCTCTCCACATGGTCTAACTCTCTCTCCACATGGTCTAACTCTCTCTCCACATGGTCTAACTCTCTCCCCACATGGTCTAACTCTCTTTCCACATGGTCCAACTCTCTCTCCACATGGTCTAACTCTCCCCACATGGTCTAACTCTCTCCACACATGGTCTAACTCTCCCCACATGGTCTAACTCTCTTTCCACATGGTCTAACTCTCTCTCCACATGGTCTAACTCTCTCTCCACATGGTCCAACTCTCTCTCCACATGGTCTAACTCTCTCTCCACATGGTCTAACTCTCTCTCCACATGGTCTAACTCTCTCTCCACATGGTCTAACTCTCTCCCCACATGGTCTAACTCTCTTTCCACATGGTCTAACTCTCTTTCTACATGGTCTAACTCTCTCTCCACATGGTCGAACTCTCTCTCCACATGGTCTAACTCTCTCCCCACATGGTCTAACTCTCTTTCCACATGGTCCAACTCTCTCTCCACATGGTCTAACTCTCCCCACATGGTCTAACTCTCTTTCCACATGGTCGAACTCTCTCTCCACATGGTCTAACTCTCTCTCCACATGGTATAACTCTCTCCCCACATGGTCTAACTCTCTTTCCACATGGTCTAACTCTCTTTCCACATGGTCTAACTCCCTCTCCACATGGTCTAACTCTCTCTCCACATGGTCTAACTCTCTCTCCACATGGTCTAACCCTCTTTCCACATGGTCTAACTCTCTCTCCACATGGTCTAACTCTCTCCACATGGTCTAACTCTCTCTCCACATGGTCTAACTCTCTCTCCACATGGTCTAACTCTCTCCCCACATGGTCTTACTCTCTTTCCACATGGTCCAACTCTCTCTCCACATGGTCTAACTCTCCCCACATGGTCTAACTCTCTCCACATGGTCTAACTCTCCCCACATGGTCTAACTCTCTTTCCACATGGTCTAACTCTCCCTCCACATGGTCTAACTCTCTCTCCACATGGTCTAACTATCTTTCCACATGGTCTAACTCTCTCTCCACATGGTCTAACTCTCTCTCCACATGGTCTAACTCTCTCTCCACATGGTCTAACTCTCTCTCCACATGGTCTAACTCTCTCTCCACATGGTCTAACTCTCTCCCCACATGGTCTAACTCTCTTTCCACATGGTCTAACTCTCTTTCTACATGGTCTAACTCTCTCTCCACATGGTCGAACTCTCTCTCCACATGGTCTAACTCTCTCCCCACATGGTCTAACTCTCTTTCCACATGGTCTAACTCTCTCTCCACATGGTCTAACTCTCTCTCCACATGGTATAACTCTCTCCCCACATGGTCTAACTCTCTTTCCACATGGTCTAACTCGCTTTCCACATAGTCTAACTCCCTCTCCACATGGTCTAACTCTCTCTCCACATGGTCTAACTATCTTTCCACATGGTCTAACTCTCTCTCCACATGGTCTAACTCTCTCCACATGGTCTAACTCTCTCTCCACATGGTCTAACTCTCTCTCCACATGGTCTAACTCTCTCTCCACATGGTCTAACTCTCTCCCCACATGGTCTAACTCTCTCTCCACATGGTCTAACTCTCTCTCCACATGGTCAACCGAAGTGGCCCGGATCTCATCTGTGTTCTCCTTCCTCCTCTTCCTCATCCTTGTCCTCTTCCTCGTCCTTGTCCTCTTCCTCATCCTCTTCCTCTCCTCTTCCTCGTCCTCGTCCTCTTCCCCTCCTCGTCCTCATCCTCTTCCTCGTCCTCTTCCCCTCCTCGTCCTTGTCCTCTTCTCGTCCTCTTCCTCGTCCTTGTCCTCTTCCCCTCCTTGTCCTCTTCCTCGTCCTTGTCCTTGTCTTCTTCCTCATCCTTGTCCTTGTCCTTGTCCTCTTCCTCGCCCTTGTCCTCTTCCCCTCCTTGTCCTTGTCCTTGCCCTTGTCCTCTTCCTCGTCCTTGTCCTCGTCACCTTCTAACTCTCTCTCCAAAGTTGGCCTCCATCGTTTTCCAAACCAAGAAATACAACCTGAAGCCAATTTATAGTGCTCAAGCTCTGATTTCTAAGTGAAGAAATTAGCTAGAAGTGTTTCCACACGTGAATACTGGGTGTAGGTAATCGGTAAATGAGTGTGGCATTTTGAATGGCGGTGTTTTTCCAAACGAAACACAAGACCTGTTAGTTTTGAGTGATGTGTCTAATGTAGAGAACTGTGTTTAGTGTTTTGCAAAAAAGTGTGTTTTACAATTGCAAACTGAGTGTAAAGCAGATAATGTGCTTGCAGTTTTACAGACTTGGTCTGAAGATTAAGTACATGAGTTAATGGTTTCACTGAGTGTTCCTCAAGTACCACTTTTAGACTGGTAAAAAAAACTATAGTTGTATAACGGTGACAAACGGTGCCCATAAACGGACGTAAAGCAGAGCTTTCTTTTCAGGATCGTTAACACCACAGCGGAGCCTTGTCTGGCAGGGAAACAGTTCATTCAGCCTCATTTACTGCCTTTAAAAAACATGGCTGACTTGCTTAAACAAATGTGGTTTTCTACTGACAATTGAGATACAAACTACGGCATAAGGGGACAATGAGCGGATAAGAGGCATCATTTTGATTAAGACATTAATGAGCTAGGATGGAGGTAGTCCATGTAACTATTTGTTCAGCACTTCTGAAATGTACAGAGACAGAATTAAGATCATGGGCTGTACTTACAGTATTCTCCCTGTACACCAAGTCAGGACCGTAGGATAAATAAAGAGGGACATACAATTGAAGTCGGTAGTTTACATATACCTTGGCCAAATACATTTAAACTCAGTTTTTCACAATTGCTGACATTTAATCAGAGTAAAAATTCCATGTCTTAGGTCAGTTATGATCACCACTTTATTTTAAGAATGTGAAATGTGAGAATAATAGTAGAGAGAATGATTCATTTCAGATTTTATTTCTTTCATCACATTCCCAGTGGGTCAGAAGTTTACATAGACTCAATTAGTATTTGGTAGCATTGCCTTTAAATTGTTTAACTTGGGTCAAACTTTTCGGGTAGCCTTCCACAAGCTTCCCACAAGATGTTGGGTGAATTTTGGCCCATTCCTCTTGACAGAGCTGGTGTAACTGAGTCAGGTTTGTAGGCCTACTTGCTCCCACATGCTTTTTCAGTTCTGCCAACACATTTTCTATGTGATTAAGGTCAGGGCTTTGTTATGGCCACTCCAATACCTTGACTGTGTTGTCCTTAAGCCATTTTGCTACAACTTTGGAAGTATGCTTGGGGTCATTGTCCACTTGGAAGACCCATTTGCGAACAAGCTTTAACTTCCTGACTGATGTCTTGAAATGTTGCTTCAATATATCCACGTAATTTTCCTCCCTCATGAAGCCATCAATTTTGTGAAGTGCACCAGTCCCTCCTGCAGCAAAACACCCCCATGATGCTGCCACCCCCGTGCTTCACGGTTGGGATGGTGTCCTTCGGCTTGCAAGCCTCCCCCTTGTTCCTCCAAACATAACGATGGTCATTATGGCCAGACAGTTCTATTTTTGTTTCATCAGACCAGAGGACATTTCTCCAAAAAGTTTGATCTTTGTCCCAATGTTCAGTTGCGAACCGTAGTCTGGCTTTTGTATGGCGGTTTTGGAGCAGTGGCTTCTTCCTTGCTGAGCAGCCTTTCAGGTTATGTCGATATAGGTCTCGTTTTACTGTGGATATAGATACTTTTGTAACTGTTTCCTCCAGAATCTTCACAAGGTCCTTTGCTGATGTTCTGGGATTGATTTGCACTTTTCACACCAAAGTATGTTCTTCTCTAGGAGACAGAACGCGTCTCCTTCCTGAGCGCTATGACGGCTGCGTGGTCCCATGGTGTTTATACTTGCGTACTATTGTTTGTACAGATGAACATGGTACCTTCAGGCGTTTGGAAATTGCTCCCAAGGATGAACAAGACTTGTGGGGGTCTAATTTTTTACTGAGGTCTTGGCTGATTTCTTTTGATTTTCCCATGATGTCAAGCAAAGAGACACTGAGTTTGAAGGTAGGCCTTGAAATACATCCACAAGTACACCTCCAATTGACTCAAATGATGTCAATTAGCCTATCAGAAGCATCTAAAGCCATGACAGTGCTTGTTTAGTGTATGTAAACTTCTGACCCACTGGAATTGTGATACAGTGAATTATAAAGTGAAATAATCTGTCTGTAAACAATTGTTGGAAAAATGACTTGTGTAATGCACAAAGTAGATGTACTAACTGACTTGCCAAAACTATAGTTTGTTAACAAGAGATTTGTGGAGCGGTTGAAAAAAACTAGTTTTAATGAGTCCAACCTAAGCGTATGTAAACTTCTGACTTCAAGTGTATATATACTGAAATCATGTGACAGATTATGTGACACTTAGAATGAACTACTATACAACATACACTCAGTATTACTTTCTTAGCTACAATATACATATCTCCCAAGAATATTACATAATTTATGCAGCTGCCAACAATACATTTTTGGACTCACCTTGTTGTGCTGTGCTCACTTGAACAGGAAGTTGTCATCAAACAGTATCAGCACATCTGGTCTTCTTTGGATTTATGGCGCTTTCATCGCATCAGGGGGAAAAAATAAGGTTGAATGAATCATGACATCAGATGATCCTCAGATCGGAACTCTAGAAAGAGACCCGAGTACCGACTTGGAATTCCGTTTCAAAATGTATTTTCACAGTTGGCACTCGTTTTTTTCAGAGTTCCCAATAAAAAAAAAAACATTTGACTTAATACACCGCTCAAAAAAATAAAGGGAACACTAAAATAACACATGCTAGATCTCAATGAATGAAATATTCTTATTAAATACTTTTTTCTTTACATAGTTGAACGTGCTGACAACAAAATCACACAACAATTATCAATGGAAATCAATTTTATCAAGCCATGGAGGTCTGGTTTTGGAGTCACACTCAAAATTAAAGTGGAAAACCACACTACAGGCTGATCCAACTTTGATGTAATGTCCAGTAGTGTGTGTGGCCTCCACGTGCCTGTATGACCTCCCTACAACGCCTGGGCATGCTCCTGATGAGGTGGCGGATGGTCTCCCGAGGGATCTCCTCCCAGACCTGGACTAAAGCATCCACCAACTCCTGGACAGTCTGTGGTGCAACGTGGCGTTGGTGGATGATGTCCCAGATGTGCTCAATTGGATTCAGGTCTGGGGAACGGGCGGGCCAGTCCAGAGCATCAATGCCTTCCTCTTGCAGGAACTGCTGACACACTCCAGCCACATGAGGTCTAGCATTGTCTTGCATTAGGAGGAACCCAGGGCCAACCACACCAGCATATGGTCTCACAAGGGGTCTGAGGATCTCATCTCGGTACCTAATGACAGTCAGGCTACCTCTGGCGAGCACATGGAGGGCTGTGCGGCCCCCCAAAGAAATGCCACCCCACACCATGACTGACCCACCGCCAAACCGGTCATGCTGGAGGATGTTGCAGGCAGCAGAACGTTCTCCACGGCGTCTCCAGACTGTCACGTCTGTCACATGTGCTCAGTGTGAACCTGCTTTCATCTGTGAAGAGCACAGGCGCCAGTGGCGAATTTGCCAATATTGGTGTTCTCTGGTGAATGCCAAACGTCCTGCACGGTGTTGGGCTGTAAGCACAATCCCCACCTGTGGACGTCGGGCCCTCATACCACCCTCATGGAGTCTGTTTCTGACCGTTTGAGCAGACACATGCACATTTGTGGCCTGCTGGAGGTCATTTTGCAGGGCTCTGGCAGTGCTCCTCCTTGCACAAAGGCAGAGGTAGCGGTCCTGCTGCTGGGTTATTGCCCTCCTACGGCCTCCTCCACGTCTCCTGATGTACTGGCCTGTCTCCTGGTAGCGCCTCCATGCTCTGGACACTACGCTGACAGACACAGCAAACCTTCTTGCCACATCTTGCATTGCTGTGCCATCCTGGATGAGCTGCACTACCTGAGCCACCGCCAGCATTCAAAAGTGACCAAAACATCAGCCAGGAAGCATAGGAACTGAGAAGTGGTCTGTGGTTACCACCTGCAGGACCACTCCTTTATTGGGGGTGTCTTGCTAAATGCCTATAATTTCCACCTGTTGTCTATTCCATTTGCACAACAGCATGTGAAATGTATTGTCAATCAGTTTTGCTTCCTAAGTGGACAGTTTGATTTCACAGAAGTGTGATTGACTTGTAGTTACATTGTGTTGTTTAAGTGTCCCCTTTATTTTTCTTGAGCAGTGTATGTCCACATACAAACATCTTGTTTGCTTCCTTAAGTAAAGCCTGTTCCAAAATGCAGGTGTTTCAGCCTAGGGTAGAGCTCTATGTTTTCTTTTAGCTGAACAGGATGGGCTCTAAACATGTGGGGCTCTAAACAGGTGGTGCTCTAAACAGGTGGTGCTCTAAACAGGTGGGACTCTAAACATGTGGTGCTCTAAACAGGTGGGGCTCTAAACATGTGGTGCTCTAAACATGTGGTGCTCTAAACATGTGGTGCTCTAAACATGTGGTGCTCTAAACATGTGGTGCTCTAAACAGGTGGTGCTCTAAACAGGTGGTGCTCTAAACAGGTGGGACTCTAAACATGTGGTGCTCTAAACAGGTGGGGCTCTAAACATGTGGTGCTCTAAACATGTGGTGCTCTAAACATGTGGTGCTCTAAACATGTGGTGCTCTAAACATGTGGTTCTCTAAACAGGTGGTGCTCTAAACATGTGGTGCTCTAAACAGGTGGGACTCTAAACATGTGGGGCTCTAAACAGGTGGTGCTCTAAACAGGTGGGGCTCTAAACATGTGGTGCTCTAAACATGTGGTGCTCTAAACATGTGGTGCTCTAAACATGTGGTGCTCTAAACAGGTGGTGCTCTAAACAGGTGGTGCTCTAAACAGGTGGGGCTCTAAACATGTGGTGCTCTAAACATGTGGTGCTCTAAACATGTGGTGCTCTAAACATGTGGTGCTCTAAACAGGTGGTGCTCTAAACAGGTGGGGCTCTAAACAGGTGGGGCTCTAAACATGTGGTGCTCTAAACATGTGGTGCTCTAAACAGGTGGGACTCTAAACATGTGGTGCTCTAAACATGTGGTGCTCTAAACATGTGGTGCTCTAAACATGTGGTGCTCTAAACAGGTGGGACTCTAAACATGTGGTGCTCTAAACATGTGGTGCTCTAAACATGTGGTGCTCTAAACATGTGGTGCTCTAAACATGTGGTGCTCTAAACATGTGGTGCTCTAAACAGGTGGGACTCTAAACATGTGGTGCTCTAAACATGTGGTGCTCTAAACATGTGGTGCTCTAAACATGTGGTGCTCTAAACATGTGGTGCTCTAAACATGTGGTGCTCTAAACAGGTGGTGCTCTAAACATGTGGTGCTCTAAACATGTGGTGCTCTAAACAGGTGGGACTCTAAACATGTGGTGCTCTAAACATGTGGTGCTCTAAACATGTGGTGCTCTAAACAGGTGGGACTCTAAACATGTGGTGCTCTAAACATGTGGTGCTCTAAACATGTGGTGCTCTAAACAGGTGGGACTCTAAACATGTGGTGCTCTAAACATGTGGTGCTCTAAACATGTGGTGCTCTAAACATGTGGTGCTCTAAACAGGTGGTGCTCTAAACATGTGGTGCTCTAAACATGTGGTGCTCTAAACATGTGGTGCTCTAAACATGTGGTGCTCTAAACATGTGGTGCTCTAAACAGGTGGTGCTCTAAACAGGTGGTGCTCTAAACAGGTGGTGCTCTAAACAGGTGGTGCTCTAAACATGTGGTGCTCTAAACAGGTGGGACTCTAAACATGTGGTGCTCTAAACATGTGGTGCTCTAAACAGGTGGTGCTCTAAACAGGTGGTGCTCTAAACAGGTGGTGCTCTAAACAGGTGGTGCTCTAAACATGTGGTGCTCTAAACATGTGGCGCTCTAAACAGGTGGGGCTCTAAACAGGTGGGGCTCTAAACATGTGGTGCTCTAAACATGTGGTGCTCTAAACATGTGGTGCTCTAAACAGGTGGTGCTCTAAACAGGTGGCGCTCTAAACAGCTGGGGCTCAAAACAGGTGGGGCTCAGAACAGGTGGGGCTCTGAACAGGTGGGGCTCTGAACAGGTGAGGCTCTGAACAGGTGGGCCTCTGAACAGGTGGGGCTCTGAACAGGTGAGGTTCTGGACAGGTGGGGCTCTGAACAGGTGGGGCTCTGAACAGGTGAGTCTCTGAACAGGTCGGGCTCTGAACAGGTGAGGCTCTGAACAGGTGAGGCTCTGAACAGGTGGTTGTCAGGACCCGGTTTCGAAACTGGGTCTCTGGAGTGAGAAACAGTCACTTAACCAACTGAGCCACGAATAGACAGCAGAACCCAGAAGATGAGGCAGACACAGCAGTACTTAAGACGGTGAATTTAATAAAGAAAAAATCCTAAAATACAAAAATGGCAAATCCAAAAGGTGGAAGGTAAAACACAAAAGAACTCAAAAGAAACTCACCAAAAATAAACAAAAACAAAAAAACAGAATACCACAAGAACGTCACCCGGAATCGACAAGAGCACACAGAACACTAGGGCAGGGTGCTAACATACAAACACAGAGCACAGAACAGAGGGAAACTAAGGGTTTAAATACACTCAGGGGAAACGAGACACAGGTGCAAATAATAATGGGGAACAAGGGAAAAACATAAGGACAAAAAGCACAATGGGGGCATCTAGTGACCAACAACTGGAACAACCCTGGCCAAATCCTGACAGAATCCCCCCCCTAGGAACGACTCCTGACGTTCCCACCAGCTCTCTCAGGGTGGAGGACCCTGAACTGACGAATGAGGTCAGGGTCCAGGATGTCTTTGGCAGGAACCCAGGAGCGCTCCTCAGGACCGTAGCCTTCCCAGTCCACCAGATACTGCCAGGACCGCTGCACCCGCCGGGAATCCAGTATCCGGTGGACGGTATAAGCCGGCTGGCCTCCAATGACACGAGGCGGAGGGGGAGGTCTGTCTGCCGGGACAAGGGGAGAAAAAACAACAGGTTTTAACAAAGACACATGAAATGTGGGATTAATCTTAAGGGATCTGGGTAAGTGTAGGCGATAAGAAACTGGGTTAACTCTCCTGGCAACCTTGAAGGGACCGATGTATTTTTGGGACAGCTTGCGAGACTCCACCCGTAGAGGTAAGTCTCTTGTGGAGAGCCAGACTCTCTGGCCGGGGCGCAGGGTAGGCCCGGGACGGCGACGTCTGTTGGCTTGTTGTTGATACCTCTGTGAGGAACGCATCAGATTAAGACGGGTCTTCCTCCACATAAGCCGACAGCGTCTGACGAACCTCAAGGCTGAAGGCACTCTGACTTCTGCCTCCTGGTCCGGGAACAATGGAGGAGCATAGCCAAACTGACACTCGTGCGGGGACATACCAGTGGAGGAGGAGCGCAAGGTGTTGTGCGCGTATTCGGCCCAAACAATAAAGGATGACCATGTGGACGGGTTGTCACGAGTCATACATCGGAGGGTGGTTTCCAGCTCTTGATTCATCCTCTCTGTTTGGCCGTTGGACTCCGGATGGTACCCTGAAGATAGACTGGCAGAAGCCCCCATGAGTTGGCAGAAGGCCTTCCAAAACCTTGAGGCGAACTGGGGACCTCTGTCAGAAACCACATCTTGAGGAATGCCAAAGACTCGGAACACATGATTAATTACCAACTCAGCCGTTTCCTTGGCAGAAGGTAACTTAGTCAGAGGGACGAACCTGGCCGCCTTTGAAAACCTGTCGATTATGACTAGGATAGTAGTATTGCCATGGGATGGAGGAAGTCCAGTAATAAAGTCCAATGAGATATGGGACCAGGGTCTGTGGGGAACAGGTAAAGGGTGAAGGAGTCCTTGAGGGCGGAGGTGAGAAGATTTGCCCTGGCAGCACACGGGGCAGGCATTGACGAAAGTGGCAACGTCTTCTCTTATGGTAGGCCACCAGAACTTACGCTGGATGAACTCCAAGGTGCGACCTACGCCCGGATGACAGGTGAGGCGAGAGGAGTGCCCCCACAGAAGGACCTGAGTCCTCACTGCCTTGGGGACAAACAACCGATTGGCAGGGCCTCCTTTAGGGTCCGGTTCGCTAGCTTGAGCACGTCTCACGGTATCCTCAACTTGCCACGAGATCGGAGCCACAATCTTAGCAGCAGGAAGGACAGGCATGTCCGTGTCATCTCGAATGGCAGGAGCGTAGACTCGGGACAGGGCATCCGGTTTGAGATTCTTCGACCCGGGCCGATAGGTGAGGATAAACTGGAATCGATTGAAGAAAAGAGACCATCTAGCTTGTCTAGAGTTCAATCGCTTCGCCTGCTGGATATACTCCAGATTTTTGTGGTCCGTAAGCACTTGAAACGGGTGAGAAGCCCCCTCGAGCCAGTGTCTCCATTCCTTCAATGCCATCTTAACCGCTAGGAGTTCACGATCCCCCACATCGTAGTTCCTCTCAGTCGGGGTAAGCCGGTGTGAGAAGAAAGCGCACGGATGAAGCTTCTTGTCTTCACCCCTCTGAGACAGGACAGCTCCAACACCAACCTCTGATGCGTCTACCTCCACCACAAATGGTTCATCCGTAGTCGGTAGTATCAGGATGGGAGCAGAGAGGATGCGCTGCTTGAGTCCTTGGAAGGCCGTCTCAGCTTCTCTTCCCCAAAAAATCCTTGCATTGCCACCTTTGGTTAAAGCTGAGAGAGGAGCTGCCACCAAACTGAAGTTCTTGATGAACTTGCGGTAAAAGTTTGTGAAGCCCAGGAAACGCTGAACATCCTTAACGGATTTGGGGGTGGGCCAATCCGCTACCGCCCCTACCTTCCTAGGGTCTATTTGGATTCGACCGGGTTCCACTACAAATCCCAGGAATTGTACTCGGGATGAATGGAATTCACATTTTCCCGGCTTAACGTACAGATGGCTGTCCAGGAGGCGTTTGAGTACTTGTCTGACATGCTTAGTGTGTTCTTGAAGGGAGCTCGAAAAGATGAGGATGTCATCCAAGTAAACGAACACAAATATGTTAAGCATATCCCTAAGCACATCGTTTATGAGCGCTTGGAACACCGCTGGGGCGTTGGTCAGGCCGAAGGGCATCACCAAGTATTCATAGTGACCAGTAGGCGTGTTGAAAGCGGTCTTCCACTCGTCACCAGGTCTGATCCGCACAAGATGGTATGCGTTCCGCAGGTCAAGCTTAGTGAAAACAACTGCTTCCTGGAGCAGCTCGAAGGCTGTGGCCATAAGGGGTAGCGGGTAACGGTTACGGACGGTTATGTCATTGAGTCCCCGGTAGTCGATGCAAGGACGTAACCCACCGTCTTTCTTGGCCACAAAGAAAAACCCTGCTCCCGCCGGGGAGGTTGATGGACGCATGAGGCCTGCTTCCAGAGAGTCCTTGATGTAGGTATCCATAGCAGCTCGTTCGGGTGGAGATAGGGAAAGATCCGACCCCTGGGGGCAAGTGCCCGGAAACAGGTCGATGGGGCAATCGTAAGATCTATGGGGTGGTAGCATGGTGGCCCTCTGTTTGCTAAACACCAGTTTGAGGTCATGGTAACACTCGGGAACTCGGGTCAGGTCGATGGATTCTAAAGACTCGGGAGTAGAACTCGGGAATTCTGGAAAATACAAGTAGCTTGGCACGTAGGACCCCACTGCTTGATAGTGCCCACAGACCAGTCGATGTGAGGGTTATGGCTGTGAAGCCAGGGGTATCCAAGGACGAGAGGGAACTCGGAACAGGAGATCAAATGAAAGTTCATCAATTCCTGGTGTTGTGAAACTGAAAGTCTCAAGGAGGTAGTGACATGAGTGACAAGTCCAGATCCCAAAGGGCTTCCATCCAATGTAGTAACCCTCATGGGGTCACTTAGAAGTTCAGAGGGAACGCCATTCTCCTTCGCCCAGACACCATCCATGAAGTTACCTGCGGCTCCAGAGTCTACCAAGGCTTGAAGGTGAAGCTTGTGGTTGTCCCAGGAGAGGGTGACTGGAATGAGCAGACGGGAGTTGGACGGATGGGAGGAGGTTATGTTTCCCGTTACAGTTCCCCCGGTCTGTACGGGACAGAGCGTTTCCCTGGAGCCCGGGACACGTGGAACGGAAATGGCCCGGTTTGCCGCAATATAGACAGCGTCGCTCCCTCATCCGGCGGTCTCTCAGCCTGGGAGATGCGTCCAATCTGCATGGGTTCCGGTGGAGCCAGTGATGATAAAGGTGGGGACTCGGAGCTGGGACTGATAGGAGCTAGAGGTCTACGGTTGAGTTCTCTCTCTCTCAGACGCTGGTCAATGCGTGAGGCCAACTTGATCAGGGACTCGAGATTGTCCGGTGGTTCCCGAGTGGCCAGTTCATCTTGGATAGTGTCGGAAAGGCCTTTCAGAAAGCACACCGTGAGCGCCTCGTTGTTCCAGCCACTCGCTGCTGCCACCGTGCGGAACTGGATGGCATAGTCCGTCACGCTGCGCCAACCTTGATGGAGAGTCAGGAGCTGTTTGGCTGAGTCAGAACCACTGCTTGGGCCTTGAAACACTCGTTTGAATTCCTCAGCAAAGGCAGAGTAGCTGGCACAGCAGGAACTATGGGCATCCCACACAGCAGTAGCCCAGACCAGGGCTTTTTCCGACAGCAGGGTGATGATATATGCGATCTTAGACCGGTCGGTGGGAAACGACGAGGGTTGCAGCTCAAAGGAGAGAGAACATTGAGTGAGAAACCCTTTACAAGCACTTGGATCACCTGAGAACCGTTGGGGAGGTGGAAGACGAGGTTCAGCCAGGGGGTTAACTGCCATGGGTACGTGAACTTGAGGTACTGGGACGGGAACTGTTGCCGGGGTAAGTCGATCAGATATTTGCTTAATGGAAGTCAGCATCTCCGACAGAAGATGAGAATGTCTAGCCATTAAGGCCTCTTGCTGAACCAGGGCGGCTTCGTGGCGTTGGACAGTCTCCTGGTGGTGGGACAGCGTGGCAAAAGGTCCTGGGAACTGGCTGCCTCTGGGTTCATTTTTGGCTCTGTGTTTCTGTCAGGACCCGGTTTCGAACCTGGGTCTCCGGAGTGAGAAACAGTCACTTAACCAACTGAGCCACGAATAGACAGCAGAACCCAGAAGATGAGGCAGACACAGCAGTACTTAAGACGGTGAATTTAATAAAGAAAAAATCCTACAATACAAAAATGGCAAATCCAAAAGGTGGAAGGTAAAACACAAAAGAACTCAAAAGAAACTCACCAAAAATAAACAAAAACAAAAAAACAGAATACCACAAGAACGTCACCCGGAATCGACAAGAGCACACAGAACACTAGGGCAGGGTGCTAACATACAAACACAGAGCACAGAACAGAGGGAAACTAAGGGTTTAAATACACTCAGGGGAAACGAGACACAGGTGCAAATAATAATGGGGAACAAGGGAAAAACATAAGGACAAAAAGAACAATGGGGGCATCTAGTGACCAACAACTGGAACAACCCTGGCCAAATCCTGACAGTGGTGCTCTGAACAGGTGGTGCTCTGAACAGGTGGGGCTCTGAACAGGTGAGGCTCTGAACAGGTGAGGCTCTGAACAGGTGAGGCTCTGAACAGGTGAGGCTCTGAACAGGTGGGGCTCTGAAAAGGTGGGGCTCTGAAAAGGTGGGGCTCTGAACAGGTGAGGTTCTGAACAGGTGAGGCTCTGAACAGGTGAGGTTCTGAACAGGTGAGGTTCTGAACAGGTGAGGTTCTGAACAGGTGGGGCTCTGAACAGGTGAGGCTCTGAACAGGTGAGGCTCTGAACAGGTGAGGTTCTGAACAGGTGGGGCTCTGAAAAGGTGGGGCTCTGAACAGGTGAGGCTCTGAACAGGTGAGGCTCTGAACAGGTGAGGTTCTGAACAGGTGAGGTTCTGAACAGGTGAGGTTCTGAACAGGTGAGGCTCTGAACAGGTGGGTCTCTGAACAGGTGAGGCTCTGAACAGGTGGTGCTCTTCAAATTTCTTTCTGGAGATTTAACACCTGCAGATGCCTGTGTGCACTACGATGAACCTGTCAAACTGATCCACTATTTCCAAATGGGGCCTACGACATACGCTAACCGCAAATTAGAAAAATAAAACTCAATCTGTAATAAAACTTCATAAAATGCCAATGACCCATCTAGACGCACACACACACGCACACACACACACGCACACACACACACACACACACACACACACACACACACACACACACACACACACACACACACACACACACACACACACACACACACACACACACAGAAACAGACACACACACACACACACACACACACACACACACACACACTGGCATTGACCTCCAGATGACTTGCCTCTGATAGTGTGAGGGTGGTGAGGGCTAGCGAGGGTTAGCATTGCTGTGGTGTGTATGACAGGCCCACGGCCCCCATCGGCCACCATCGGCCCCCAGTGGGCTCCGTCGCCTATTGAAATCCCTATTGAAGGACTGGCGGTCTGGGTTAAAGATGGTTGGCAGAGCTAAGTACAGTTTGACCTGATGAGAGTGGCCAAAGGGATTATTCTCATGTAGAGACAGAAGCTTTGGCCCCGGACCCAGGCTCTCCCCTGCCCCCTGGTGGTCAAGTAATTAAAGCACCACAGCAGCCCTCAGCCCAAGACAACGGGGCCCCCAGCCCCAGACAACGGGGCCCCCAGCCCCAGACAACGGGGCCCCCAGCCCCAGACAACGGGGCCCCCAGCCCCAGACAACGGGGCCCCCAGCCCCAGCCAGGCCCAGCTTCACTCCCAAATCCCCCTGAAAGGCTCCTGAGCCACAGGAGAGCCTAATCCTGTTTGGGACCATCGAGAACCACTCCGGTCGCGGCCGGAAGACGGACAGAGGGAGGGGACACAGAACAATAACCCAGCGGAGAGAGAGGGAGGACAGGGAGGGTGGGAAGGGGAGTGAGGTAACGGATAAGCTCAGGGGTCCAGTATTCACCCTCTCTCCAGGTCTCTCTCTCTCTCTCTCTTTCACTGCTTCTTGTGAGAAAATCTCCTACAGAAAACAACCCAGTTCTCTGACTAAATGTCATGTAATCACCCTTCCAGCCACTGGCCAAGAAACATGTTGTTATTATTGTTTACTTCTTTTTTGGACGTTTGATAAGTTAGTGGAGAACTGTTTGATAAGTTAGTGGAGATATGCGTGGTTTCTGTTTGATAAGTTAGTGGAGATGTACGTAGTTTCTGTTTGATAAGTTAGTGGAGATATGCGTGGTTTCTGTTTGATAAGTTAGTGGAGAACTGTTTGATAAGTTAGTGGAGATATGCGTGGTTTCTGTTTGATAAGTTAGTGGAGAACTGTTTGATAAGTTAGTGGAGATATACGTGGTTTCTGTTTTATAAGTTAGTGGAGATGTACGTAGTTTCTGTTTGATAAGTTAGTGGAGAACTGTTTGATAAGTTAGTGGAGATATGCGTGGTTTCTGTTTGATAAGTTAGTGGAGATGTACGTAGTTTCTGTTTGATAAGTTAGTGGAGATATGCGTGGTTTCTGTTTGATAAGTTAGTGGAGAACTGTTTGATAAGTTAGTGGAGATGTGTGGTTTCTGTTTGATAAGTTAGTGGAGAACTGTTTGATAAGTTAGTGGAGATATACGTGGTTTCTGTTTTATAAGTTAGTGGAGATGTACGTAGTTTCTGTTTGATAAGTTAGTAGAGATATGCGTGGTTTCTGTTTGATAAGTTAGTGGAGATTTACGTAGTTTCTGTTTGATAAGTTAGTGGAGATTTACATAGTTTCTGTTTGATAAGTTAGTGGAGATATGCGTGGTTTCTGTTTGATAAGTTAGTGGAGATGTAGTTTCTAGCACTGAACAACATGTTATGTTTTAGGATTTTTAAGCTTAATTAATGTCTGTATTACATTTATAAATAATGTATAACTTTATAAATCGCTGTTCAGTATTATTTAAAGTACGTAAGTCATGTATTTACACTAACTGATGTTGACTAACTGATCTTAATCGTTTGGTCTGAAATGAGGCCATTCGTTACGTAATGCTGTTTGGTTTCAGGTTAGGACTTTACGGGACTGTAACATCGATTACTGCGTTGAGATGGCACGAGGTAGACGGTAGATGGCAAACCAGACGTCATCGTTTTCAAAGAGAGAACGAAGGTAAATGTCATCATAATAACTAAAGGCTGTCTCTCCGTGCCTCTTGGTCCGAGGCTTTGGGATAGTTAAAAGGCTGTCTCTCCATGCCTCTTGGTCCGAGGCTTTGGGATAGTTAAAAGGCTGTCTCTCCATGCTTCTTGGTCCTAGGCTTTGGGATAGTTAAAAGGCTGTCTCTCCATGCTTCTTGGTCCGAGGCTTTGGGATAGTTAAAAGGCTGTCTCTCCATGCCTCTTGATCCGAGGTTTTGGGATAGTTAAAATGCTGTCTCTCCGTGCCTCTTGGTCCGAGGCTTTGGAATAGTTAAAAGGCTGTCTCTCCATGCCTCTTGGTCCGAGGCTTTGGGATAGTTAAAAGGCTGTCTCTCCGTGCCTCTTGGTCCGAGGCTTTGGAATAGTTAAAAGGCTGTCTCTCCATGCCTCTTGGTCCTAGGCTTTGGGATAGTTAAAAGGCTGTCTCTCCATGCCTCTTGATCCGAGGCTTTGGGATAGTTAAAATGCTGTCTCTCCATGCCTCCTGGTCCTAGGCTTTGGGATAGTTAAAAGGCTGTCTCTCCATGCCTCTTGGTCCGAGGCTTTGGGATAGTTAAAAGGCTGTCTCTCCATGCTTCTTGGTCCGAGGCTTTGGGATAGTTAAAAGGCTGTCTCTCCATGCCTCTTGGTCCGAGGCTTTGGGATAGTTAAAAGGCCAGAGGACCTGAGGGACCTACTGGGTACATAACCTAAAGCATGTCTGACATGTATTGGGGTGCGCAATCGTGGATTAATTTTAAAACCAATAGAATAATCTTCAAATGCATCCTAAAACTCATAGACAGCCAGTGCAGAGATTTTAAAACGGGTGTGATGTGTTCTCTCCATCTGGTCTTGGTCAGTACCCTGCAGCATTCTGTATATTTTACAGTACAGAGACCATTAAACTGGTGTAATGTGTGTTCTCTGTCTGGTCTTGGTCAGTACCCGTGCTGCATTATTCTGTATGTTTTACAGTGCAGAGACCATTAAAACCGGTGTAATGTGTTCTCTCCATCTGTTCTTGGTCAGTACCCTGCAGCATTCTGTACGTTTTACTGTTTACCAATGGCTTTCTTGGGTAGACCAGACAGAAGAGCATTACAGTAGTCAAGCCTGCTTCTAATAAAAGCATGGATGAGTCTCTGTATCAGACAGAGAGAGAAACGGCTGCATCTTGACAATGTTCCCCAGGTGGCTTGGTCACATTCCTAAAGTGTGATTGGAAGTTGAGTTCAGAATCTAAAACGACACCTAGGTTTTTACTTGGTGTTTTACCTTTATTGCCCGTGAATTAAAATGTGCGTCCAGATTCTCTCTCTGTGCTTTGGCTCTAACAATAAGTACCTCGGTATTGTCTTGATTTAGCTGGAGGAAGTTGTGAGCCATCCAAGTATTTAAATCACTAATACAGTCTAATAATTTATCTGTCGACCTAAAATCCTCGGTGACTGTCACGGCTACATACGCGCACCTGGCACCAATCATTACGCGAACCGGGCACCAATCATTACGCGCACCTGGCACCAATCATTACGCGCAGCTGCCACCAATCATTACGCGCACCTTGCACCAATCATTACACGCACCTGGTACCAATCATTACGCGCACCTGGTACCAATCATTACGCGCACCGGGCACCAATCATTATGCGCACTGGGCACCAATCATTATGCAAACCTGGCACCAATCATTACGCGCACCGGGAACCAATCATTACGCACACCTGGCACCAATCATTACGCGCAGATGCCACCAATCATTACAAGCACCGGGCACCAATCATTATCTGCACCTGGCACCAATCATTACGCGCACCTGGTACCAATCATTACGCGCACCTGGCACCAATCATTACGCGCACCTTGCACCAATCATTATCTGCATGTGGCACCAATCATTACGCACACCTGGCACCAATCATTCTGCGCACCTGGCACCAATCATTATGCGCACCTGGCAGCAA
This sequence comes from Oncorhynchus masou masou, assembly GCF_036934945.1. Taxonomy (NCBI): domain Eukaryota; kingdom Metazoa; phylum Chordata; class Actinopteri; order Salmoniformes; family Salmonidae; genus Oncorhynchus; species Oncorhynchus masou. Next base: position 88,133,463 of record NC_088220.1, on the reverse strand, counting down.
TCATTATCTGCATGTGGCACCAATCATTACGCACACCTGGCACCAATCATTACGCGCACCTGGCACCAATCATTATCTGCATGTGGCACCAATCATTACGCACACCTGGCACCAATCATTACGCACACCTGGCACCAATCATTACGCGCACCTGGCACCAATCATTATGCGCACCTGGCACCAATCATTACGCGCACCTCCACATCATCATCATACACACCTGTACTCCATTACCTCACTTATTACCTCACCTATATCTAGCACTCCCTTAGGTTTCTTCTCCCAGTAGGCATTGATCCTATGTTTATGCAAATATGCTACTGTTATGTTGTCTCGTTCCGTGTTTGTTTTTTTATTAAATGTTACACCTGCTTCTCAACTCACAACGTCTTTGTTACAGTGACACAGAAATGTTAAGTTGTCTATCGTCTGAGTAGCGGTGAAAATCCATGCTGTGCTTTCTGATAATGCTATCAAGGGGGTAACATACAGTGTCTTGCGAAAGTATTCGGCCCCCTTGAACTTTGCGACCTTTTGTCACATTTCAGGCTTCAAACATAAAGATATAAAACTGTATTTTTTTGTGAAGAATCAACAACAAGTGGGACACAATCATGAAGTGGAACGACATTTATTGGATATTTCAAACTTTTTTAACAAAAAAAAATTGGGCGTGCAAAATTATTCAGCCCCTTTACTTTCAGTGCAGCAAACTCTAAAACAGACCCAGACCCTGTCAGTCAGTCTCTAAAACAGACCCTGTCTGTCAGTCTCTAAAACAGACCCAGCCCCTGTCTGTCAGTCTCTAAAACAGACCCTGACCCTGTCTGTCAGTCTCTAAAACAGACCTTGACCCTGTCTGTCAGTCTCTAAAACAGACCCAGACCCTGTCAGTCAGTCTCTAAAACAAACCATGTCCCTGTCTGTCAGTCTCTAAAACAGACCCTGTCCCTGTCTGTCAGTCTCCAAAACAGACCCTGTCTGTCAGTCTCTAAAACAGACCCAGACCCTGTCTGTCAGTCTCTAAAACAGACCCTGACCCTATCTGTCAGTCTCTAAAACAGACCCTGTCCCTGTCTGTCAGTCTCTAAAACAGACCCTGACCCTGTCTGTCAGTCTCTAAAACAGACCCTGTCCCTGTCTGTCAGTCTCTAAAACAGACCCTGACCCTGTCTGTCAGTCTCTAAAACAGACCCTGTCTGTCAGTCTCGAAAACAGACCCAGTCCCTGTCTGTCAGTCTGCTCTGTAGGTCTACAGACTATGGTGCTGCTTTGTAGGTCTGTAGACTATGGTGCTGCTTTGTAGGTCTACAGACTATGGTGCCTCTTTGTGGGTCTGTCAACTATGGTGCTGTTTTGTGGGTCTACAGACTATGGTGCTGCTTTGTAGGTCTACAGACTATGGTTCTGCTTTGTAGGTCTACAGACTATGGTTCTGCTTTGTAGGTCTGTAGACTATGGTGCTGCTTTGTAGGTCTACAGACTATGGTGCTGCTTTGTGGGTCTACAGACTATGGTTCTGCTTTGTGGGTCTACAGACTATGGTGCTGCTTTGTAGGTCTGTCAACTATGGTGCTGCTTTGTAGGTCTGTAGACTATGGTGCTGCATTGTAGGTCCGTAGACTATGGTGCTGCTTTGTAGGTCTGTAGACTATGGTGCTGCTTTGTGGGTCTGTAGACTATGGTGCTGCTTTGTGGGTCTACAGACTATGGTTCTGCTTTGTGGGTCTACAGACTATGGTGCTGCTTTGTAGGTCTGTAGACTATGGTTCTGCTTTGTAGGTCTACAGACTATGGTTCTGCTTTGTAGGTCTGTAGACTATGGTGCTGCTTTGTAGGTCTGTAGACTATGGTGCTGCTTTGTGGGTCTACAGACTATGGTTCTGCTTTGTGGGTCTACAGACTATGGTGCTGCTTTGTAGGTCTGTAGACTATGGTGCTGCATTGTAGGTCCGTAGACTATGGTGCTGCTTTGTAGGTCTGTAGACTATGGTGCTGCTTTGTGGGTCTACAGACTATGGTTCTGCTTTGTGGGTCTACAGACTATGGTGCTGCTTTGTAGGTCTGTAGACTATGGTGCTGCTTTGTAGGTCTGTAGACTATGGTGCTGCATTGTAGGTCCGTAGACTATGTTGCTGCTTTGTAGGTCTGTAGACTATGGTGCTGCTTTGTGGGTCTGTAGACTATGGTGCTGCTTTGTGGGTCTACAGACTATGGTTCTGCTTTGTGGGTCTACAGACTATGGTGCTGCTTTGTAGGTCTGTAGACTATGGTTCTGCTTTGTAGGTCTACAGACTATGGTTCTGCTTTGTAGGTCTGTAGACTATGGTGCTGCTTTGTAGGTCTGTAGACTATGGTGCTGCTTTGTGGGTCTACAGACTATGGTTCTGCTTTGTGGGTCTACAGACTATGGTGCTGCTTTGTAGGTCTGTAGACTATGGTGCTGCATTGTAGGTCCGTAGACTATGGTGCTGCTTTGTAGGTCTGTAGACTATGGTGCTGCTTTGTGGGTCTACAGACTATGGTTCTGCTTTGTGGGTCTACAGACTATGGTGCTGCTTTGTAGGTCTGTAGACTATGGTGCTGCTTTGTGGGTCTGTAGACTATGGTGCTGCTTTGTAGGTCTGTCAACTATGGTGCTGCTTTGTGGGTCTACAGACTATGGTTCTGCTTTGTAGGTCTGTAGACTATGGTGCTGCTTTGTAGGTCTACAGACTATGGTGCTGATTTGTAGGTCTACAGACTATGGTGCTGCTTTGTAGGTCTGTCAACTATGGTGCTGCTTTGTAGGTCTGTAGACTATGGTGCTGCTTCGTAGGTCTGTAGACAATGGTGCTGCTTTGTAGGCCTGTAGACTATGGTGCTAATTTGTGGGTCTGTAGACTATGGTTCTGCTTTGTGGGTCTGTAGACTATGGTGCTGCTTTGTGGGTCTACAGACTATGGTGCTGCTTTGTGGGTCTGTCAACTATGGTGCTGCTTTGTGGGTCTGTAGACTATGGTGCTGCTTCGTAGGTCTGTAGACTATGGTGCTGCTTTGTTGGTCTGTAGAGTATGGTTCTACTTTGTAGGTCTGTAGACTATGGTGCTGCTTTGTTGGTCTGTAGACTATGGTGCTGCTTTGTTGGTCTGTAGAGTATGGTTCTACTTTGTAGGTCTGTAGACTATGGTGCTGCTTTGTAGGTCTGTAGACTATGGTGCTGCTTTGTTGGTCTGTAGACTATGGTGCTGCTTTGTTGGTCTGTAGAGTATGGTTCTACTTCGCAGGCATATTTTGTACATTTTGTTGCTCCCTCTCCAAGCACTGTAATTATTATTTGACCATGCTGGTTTTTTATGAACATTTGAACATCTTGGTCATGTTCTGTTATAATCTCCACCCGCCACAGCCAGAAGAGGACTGGCCACCACTCATAGCCTGGTTCCTCTCTCGGTTTCTTCCTAGGTCTTTCTCTGCATTGCTTGTTGTTTGGGGTTTTAGGCTGGGTTTCTGTACAGCACTTTGAGATATCAGCTGATTTAAAAAGGGCTTTGTAAAATTGTATTAAAGTTTGAATTGATGAATAGAGGAGAAGGGAAGGGAAAGGTGGAGGGGGGAGGCGATGGAGGGAGGGAGGGAGGCGATGGAGGGGGGGATGCGATGGAGGGAGGGATTGAATTGTCAGTCTAGGTTATGATTAGGACAAATTAATTTCATGCCTGTTGATTCTGCTGTTTCTCCTGGAATGTGGCTCGCTGTAGAGCGATTTCCTCTCAACTCTTCGTCTGTAGCAAGTACCTCCTCTGTCTCTGCAGTGTGGGCTCGGCTCAATCAATGATTCCTCCATTAATCAAAGGGACATCAGTTAAACATGCTGCTGTGTTATTAGAGGGCTGTGTGTACAGAGAGGCGGACGGAGGCAGAAGAAAGGCTAAGAAGCTACTCTTTGTGTGACTGGTTGTGGGAACAACCCAGCCCTGGGTACACAGCCCTCTCCATTCGTTCTCCATTTCTGTTTGGAGTGACAGGCTGTCTGGGAGCGGGGTTTGGGACT
>NC_088220.1:88109430-88124430 GCF_036934945.1 Oncorhynchus masou masou | reverse complement strand
TAATTCAGACAGCTGATTGTGGATCGTATTACTGATGAATGTGATGTCCTGGTGCCTCTTGGGTAATTCAGACAGCTGATTGTGGAGCGTATTACTGATGAATGTGTTTTTAATTCTGCTTGCATTTATATTCATGTGTGTATTTTCTGTCATTGATGTAATTCACGGATCAAAACTGTAAAAAAAAAATTAAAAGACCTTGGTCTCAGTATGTAAAACATTGCGGCTAAATAAGTAAATGCGTATTTCACACTTGGTTGAGGTAAAATATATATATATATATATGTGGATGTCAACCTCAGTACATGTTCAGGTCATGCGGTACAAAGCGACGTTGACGACCACCATGGATTTATTTATGCTAGCTGCAACGTTCCTCGTCTTCCTCTGATGAGGAGTAAGAGAGGTCAGACCAATGTGCAGCGTGGTAAGTGTCCATGTTAATAAGACAAACTGAACACTACACAAATACAAAATAACAAAGTGAAACAAACGAAGCGGTCTCGTAACAAACACTAGCACGGAAAATAATCACCCACAACTCAAAAGGGAAACCAGGCTGCCTAAATATGGTTCTCAATCAGGGACAACCAGGCTGCCTAAGTATGGTTCTCAATCAGGGACAACCAGGCTGCCTAAATATGGTTCCCAATCAGGGACAACCAGGCTGCCTAAGTATGGTTCTCAATCAGGGACAACCAGGCTGCCTAAGTATGGTTCTCAATCAGGGACAACCAGGCTACCTAAGTATGGTTCTCAATCAGGGACAACCACGCTACCTAAGTATGGTTCTCAATCAGGGACAACCACGCTACCTAAGTATGGTTCTCAATCAGGAACAACCAGGCTGCCTAAATATGGTTCCCAATCAGGGACAACCAGGCTGCCTAAGTATGGTTCTCAATCAGGGACAACCAGGCTACCTAAGTATGGTTCTCAATCAGGGACAACCACGCTACCTAAGTATGGTTCTCAATCAGGGACAACCAGGCTACCTAAATATGGTTCTCAATCAGGGACAACCAGGCTACCTAAGTATGGTTCTCAATCAGGGACAACCAGGCTACCTAAGTATGGTTCTCAATCAGGGACAACCAGGCTACCTAAGTATGGTTCTCAATCAGGGACAACCAGGCTGCCTAAGTATGGTTCTCAATCAGGGACAAGGATTGACAGCTACCAGGCCATACACAGACATAGAGAAAAACATAGAAAAGGGAACATAGACAACCCACCCAACTCAAGCCCTGACCATACTAAAACAAAGACGTAATAAAAAAACTAAGGTCAGAACGTGACAAACTACGCTACCAGCTTATACAAACCGGAGGTAGCATTTAGCATTTAGCAGTCACTTCTAAACCTGAAAAGAAACAACGTCTATATACAACGTCTATAAACGTCATGCAGATAGAACAGCCAAATATGTTCCAAATCAAACTCTAGTAAGCAGATTGTGGAGCTGTTACAAAACATCAATCATGACGGATTTGAAAAAATATCCAGTTTGTCAGATCAGATTTGCTGAATCCAATCTGGCGTCCTTCTTCTATCCCCCGCGGTCTCTCTCTCTCATCTCTATTCCCCCTCCTCCTGGATTAATGTGACTGAAGCTCTGGACCACACAAGGAGAGGAGAGGCAGAACCAGGACCAGAGAAAGAGGGCTAGAGAGTGAAGAAGAGGAGAGAGAAGGAAGGAAAAAGATGGAGAGAGCCCACAGAGAGTTGGAGCTTGCTGTCTGTCTTTGTTTTGTCGTTCACTTTTTAAACCAATAAGCAGCTCTCCCAGCCACTATTCTACCTGTGTGTGTGTGTGTGTGTGTGTGTGTGTGTGTGTGTGTGTGTGTGTGTGTGTGTGTGTGTGTGTGTGTGTGTGTGTGTGTGTGTGTGTGTGTGTGTCTGAGCGCGTGTCTATGTGAGTCTATGTTTGTGTGTTTGTGTCTGTGTTTGTGTCTGTGTCTGTGTCTGTGTGTGTGTCTGTGTCTGTGTGTGTGTGTGTGTGTGTGTGTGTGTGTGTGTGTGTGTGTGTGTGTGTGTGTGTGTGTGTGTGTGTGTGTGTGTGTGTGTGTGTGTGTGTGTGTGTGTGTGTGTGTGTGTGTGTGTGTGTGTGTGTGTGTGTGTGTGTGTGTGTGTGTGTGTGTGTGTGTGTGTGTGTGTGTGTGTGTGTGTGTGTGTGTGCGTGTGTGTGTGTGTGTGTGTCTGTGTGTGTCTGTGTGTGTCTGTGTGTGTGTGTGTGTGTGTGTGTGTGTGTGTGTGTGTGTGTGTGTGTGTGTGTGTGTGTGTGTGTGTGTGTGTGTGTGTGTGTGTGTGCTGTGTGTGTGTGTGTGTGTCTGTGTGTGTCTGTGTGTGTGTGTGTGTGTGTGTGTGTGTGTGTGTGTGTGTGTGTGTGTGTGTGTGTGTGTGTGTGTGTGTGTGTGTGTGTGTGTGTGTGTGTGTGTGTGTGTGTGTGTGGGTGTGTGCGTGCCTGTGTCTGTGTCTGTGTCTGTGTGTGTGTGTGTGTGTGTGTGTGCGTGTGCGTGTGCGTGCCTGTGTGTGTGTGTGTGTGTGTGTGTGTGTGTGTGTGTGTGTGTGTGTGTGTGTGTGTGTGTGTGTGTGTGTGTGTGTGTGTGTGTGTGCGTGCCTGTGTCTGTGCCTGTGCGTGTGCGTGTGCGTGTGCGTGCGCGTGCGCGTGTGTGTGTGTAGTGGTAGTTCTGTGGGAGGTCCGTCTGGGGGAGTAATACCTAGAAAAACACAAGCTTCCACCATCAGCATCATTATAATCAGCCCAGCCGTTCCACCTGTTTCCTCTATCCACTACCCCCTTTTTCTCCCAAATTTCGTGGTATCCAATTGGTAGTTAAGATCTTGTCTCATCGCTGTAACTCCCCTACGGACGAGCGAGGCGAAGGTCAACAGCCACGCGTCCTGCGAAGCACTGCTTCTTGACACAAACCCAGACGCGTCAATGTGTCTGACGACTGAGGCCACAAGGAGTCGATGGAGCACAATGAGACAAGGAAATCTTGGCTGGCCAAACCCTCTCCTAACCCGGACGGTGCTGAACCACCCCAAGGGGCCCCCAGTCACAGCTGGCTGTGATACAGCCTGGGATCAAACCCGAAGCTGTGGTGGCGCTCTGCGCCACTCAGGAGTCCCTGACGATTCTATTAATTAATCAAAGCTACATAGTCACTAATTTTGACCAAAGCTCTACAGTTAAATGTCATTCTGCAGGCGGGGCGGTCAAACTCACAGAGGAGGTTAGGAGGAGGGAGAGCAGAGGTGCTGACAGAGATACAGAGAGAGAGAGATAGAGAGGGGGAGAGAGAGAGACAGAGAGAGAGAGAGAGACAGCAGCACAATTAGACCCAACCAAATCATGAGAAAACAAAAAGATAATTACTTGACACATTGGAAAGAATTAACAAAAAAACAGAGCGAACTAGAATGCTATTTGGCCCTACACAGAGAGTACACAGCGGCAGAATACCTGACCACTGTGACTGACCCAAACTTAAGGAACGCTTTGACTATGTACAGACTCAGCGAGCATAGCCTTGCTATTGAGAAAGGCCGCCATAGGCAGACATGGCTCTCAAGAGAAGACAGGCTATGTGCTCACTGCCCACAAAATGAGGTGGAAACTGAGCTGCACTTCCTAACCTCCTGCCCAATGTATGACCATATTAGAGACACATATTTCCCTCCGATTACACAGACCCACAAAGAATTTGAAAACAAATCCAATTTTGATAAACTCCCATATCTACTGGGTGTAATACCACAGTGTGACATCACAGCAGCAAGATTTGTGACCTGTTGCCACGAGAAAAGGGCAACCAGTGAAGAACACAATAACGGCCCAAATGTATGTTTATTTATTTATATAACTAAACTATTTGCACATTGTTTCAACACTGAATATATAAATAATATGACATTTGAAATGGCTTTTTTATTTTCAAACTTCTGTGAGTGTAATGTTTACAGTTAATTTTGATTGTTTATTTAACTTTTGTTTATTTGCTACTTCACTTGCTTTGGAAATGTTAACATGTGTTTCCATGCCAATAAAGCCTCTTGAAATGAATTGAGAGAGAGACAGAGTGGTTGACTGCCTGCCTCACAGTCAGAGACAGAGAGGTTGACTGCCTGCCTCACAGTCAGAGAGAGAGAGAGGTTGACTGCCTGCCTCACAGTCAGAGAGACAGAGTGGTTGACTGCCTGCCTCACAGTCAGAGACAGAGAGGTTGACTGCCTGCCTCACAGTCAGAGACAGAGTGGTTGACTGCCTGCCTCACAGTCAGAGAGAGAGAGAGGTTGACTGCCTGCCTCACAGTCAGAGACAGAGTGGTTGACTGCCTGCCTCACAGTCAGAGAGACAGAGTGGTTGACTGCCTGCCTCACAGTCAGAGACAGAGAGGTTGACTGCCTGCCTCACAGTCAGAGACAGAGTGGTTGACTGCCTGCCTCACAGTCAGAGACAGAGAGGTTGACTGCCTGCCTCACAGTCAGAGACAGAGAGGTTGACTGCCTGCCTCACAGTCAGAGACAGAGAGGTTGACTGCCTGCCTCACAGTCAGAGACAGAGTGGTTGACTGCCTGCCTCACAGTCAGAGAGACAGAGTGGTTGACTGCCTGCCTCACAGTCAGAGACAGAGAGGTTGACTGCCTGCCTCACAGTCAGAGACAGAGTGGTTGACTGCCTGCCTCACAGTCAGAGACAGAGAGGTTGACTGCCTGCCTCACAGTCAGAGACAGAGAGGTTGACTGCCTGCCTCACAGTCAGAGACAGAGTGGTTGACTGCCTGCCTCACAGTCAGAGAGACAGAGTGGTTGACTGCCTGCCTCACAGTCAGAGACAGAGAGGTTGACTGCCTGCCTCACAGTCAGAGACAGAGTGGTTGACTGCCTGCCTCACAGTCAGAGACAGAGAGGTTGACTGCCTGCCTCACAGTCAGAGACAGAGTGGTTGACTGCCTGCCTCACAGTCAGAGAGAGAGTGGTTGACTTCCTGCCTCACAGTCAGAGAGAGAGCGGTTGACTGCCTGCCTCACAGTCAGAGAGAGAGTGGTTGACTTCCTGCCTCACAGTCAGAGAGAGAGCGGTTGACTGCCTGCCTCACAGTCAGAGAGAGAGAGGTTGACTTCCTGCCTCACAGTCAGAGAGAGAGTGGTTGACTTCCTGCCTCACAGTCAGAGAGAGAGCGGTTGACTGCCTGCCTCACAGTCAGAGAGAGAGAGAGAGACAGAGTGGTTGACTGCCTGCCTCACAGTCAGAGAGAGAGAGAGGTTGACTGCCTGCCTCACAGTCAGATAGAGAGTGGTTGACTGACTGCCTCACAGTCAGAGAGACAGAGCGGTTGACTGCCTGCCTCACAGTCAGAGAGAGAGCGGTTGACTGCCTGCCTCACAGTCAGAGAGAGAGAGAGAGACAGAGTGGTTGACTGCCTGCCTCACAGTCAGAGAGAGAGAGAGACAGAGGGGTTGACTTCCTGCCTCACAGTCAGAGAGAGAGGTTGACTGCCTGCCTCACAGTCAGAGAGAGAGGGGTTGACTTCCTGCCTCACAGTCAGAGAGAGAGAGAGAGACAGAGAGGTTGACTGCCTGCCTCACAGTCAGAGAGAGAGAGGTTGACTGCCTGCCTCACAGTCAGAGAGAGAGAGACAGAGTGGTTGACTGCCTGCCTCACAGTCAGAGAGAGAGGTTGACTGCCTGCCTCACAGTCAGAGAGAGAGGGGTTGACTTCCTGCCTCACAGTCAGAGAGAGAGAGACAGAGAGGTTGACTGCCTGCCTCACAGTCAGAGAGAGAGAGGTTGACTGCCTGCCTCACAGTCAGAGAGAGAGAGACAGAGAGGTTGACTGCCTGCCTCACAGTCAGAACACACTAATACCTCAGATATAAACACTCAACCCTCTACCTCAGTTATAAACACACAACCCCTCTATCTCAGTTATAAACACACAACTCCTCTACCTCAGTTATAAACACATTATAAACACACATCCCTCTACCTCAGTTATAAACACACAACCCCTCTACCTCAGTTATAAACACATTATAAACACACAACCCTCTACCTCAGTTATAAACACATTATAAACACACAACCCTTCTACCTCAGTTATAAACACACAACCCTCTACCTCAGTTATAAACACACAACCCCTCTATCTCAGATAAACACACATTATAAACACACAACCCCTCTATCTCAGATAAACACACATTATAAACACACAACCCCTCTACCTCAGTTATAAACACACAACCACTCTACCTCAGTTATAAACACACAACCACTCTACCTCAGTTATAAACACACAACCCCTCTACCTCAGTTATAAACACACAACCCCTCTACCTCAGTTATAAACACACAACCCCTCTACCTCAGTTATAAACACACAACCCCTCTACCTCAGTTATAAACACATTATAAACACACAACCCCTCTACCTCAGTTATAAACACACAACCCTCTACCTCAGATATAAACACATTATAAACACACAAACCCTCTATCTCAGTTATAAACACACAACCACTCTACCTCTTCCCCCCATATTGTTGAATCTCTCTCTCTCTTTTTCTATTTCTTTCCAACTTTCCCTCAATCTCTCTTTCACTGCCTCTAGTTTCTCCTCAGTGGAAGAGTAGGAGGTTCCTCTGGCCTCTAGCCACCCCATGTACACTCTCTTCTCTCTCCCACCCTCTCCATCTGTCTCCCTTCCCCTCTCTGCCTTACTCTCCTGTTCCCTCTCTCTTTACAGCAGCTGCCAGGTCTGGTGGTGGTGGTGGTGGTGTTGTGGGGCCTCCAGGGGGAGGGTCTGGCTGAGCAGAGCAGAACAGAGCAGAACAGAACAGAGGAGAATAGAACAAAACAGAGCAGAACAGAACAGAGCAGAACAGAACAGAGCAGAACAGAACAGAGGAGAGCAGAGCAGAACAGAACAGAACAGAGCAGAGCAGAACAGAGCAGAGCAGAACAGAGCAGAACAGAACAGAACAGAGCAGAACAGAACAGAGCAGAGCAGAACAGAGCAGAGCAGAACAGAGCAGAGCAGAAGAGAACAGAGCAGAACAGAACAGTGCAGAACAGAACAGAACAGAGGAGAGCAGAACAGAACAGAACAGAGCAGAGCAGAACAGAGCAGAGCAGAACAGAACAGAGCAGAACAGAACAGAGCAGAGCAGAACAGAGCAGAGCAGAACAGAGCAGAGCAGAACAGAGCAGAAGAGAACAGAGCAGGACAAAGCAGGACAGAGCAAAACAGAACAGAGCAGAGCAGAACAGAGCAGAACAGAGCAGAACAGAACAGAACAGAACAGAACAGAGCAGAACAGAACAGAACAGAGCAGGACAGAGCAGAACAGAACAGAGCAGAACAGAACAGAGCAGAACAGAACAGAGCAGAGCAGAGCAGAACAGAGCAGAACAGAACAGAGCAGGACAAAGCAGGACAGTGCAGAACAGAGCAGAATAGAGCAGAACAGAACAGAGCAGAACAGAACAGAGCAGGACAAAGCAGGACAGTGCAGAACAGAGCAGAATAGAGCAGAACAGAACAGAGCAGAGCAGAACAGAACAGAACAGAGCAGAACAGAACAGAACAAAACAGAGCAGAACAGAGCAGAGCAGAACAGAACAGAACAGAGCAGAACAGAACAGAGCAGAACAGAACAGAGGAGAGCAGAGCAGGACAGAGCAGATCAGAACAGAGCAGAACAGAACAGAACAGAGCAGAACAGAGCAGAACAGAACAGAGCAGAACAGGGCAGAACAGAACAGAGCAGTACAGAACAGAAGAGAGCAGAACAACACAGAGCAGAACAGAACAAAGCAGAACAGAATAGAGCAGAGCAGAACAGAGCAGAGCAGAACAGAGCAGAACAGAACAGAACAGAGCAGAGCAGAACAGAACAGAGCAGAGCAGAGCAGAGCAGAGCAGAACAGAGCAGAACAGAAAAGAACAGAGCAGAACTTAGCAGAACAGAGCAGAACAGAACAGAACAGAGCAGAACAGAACAGAACAGAAAAGAACAGAGCAGAACAGGGTAGAACAGAACAGAGCAGAACAGAACAGAAGAGAGCAGAACTGAGCAGAACAGAGCAGAACAACACAGAGCAGAACAGAGCAGAACAGAACAGAACAGAACAGAGCAGAGCAGAGCAGGGCAGGGCAGAACAGAGCAGAGCAGAACAGAGCAGAACAGAACAAAACAGAGCAGAACAGAACAGAACAGAGCAGAACAGAACAGAACAGAGCAGAACAGAACAGAGGAGAGCAGAGCAGAACACAGCAGAGCAGAACAGACAAGAGCAGAGCAGAGCAGAGCAGAGCAGAGCAGAACAGAACAGAACAGAACAGAGCAGAGCAGAACAGAGCAGAACACAACAGAACAGAACAGAGAAGAACAGAACAGAGCAGAACAGAACAGAGCAGAACAGAACAGAGCAGAACAGAAGAGAGAAGAAGAGAACAGAGCAGAAAAGGGCAGAAAAGAACAGAACAGTGCAGAACAGAGCAGAACACAGCAGAGCAGAACAGAACAGAGCAGATCAGAGCAGAGCAGAACAGAACAGAGCAGAGCAGAACAGAAGAGAGCAGAAGAGAACAGAGCAGAAAAGGGCAGAACAGAACAGAACAGAACAGTGCAGAACACAGCAGAGCAGAACAGAACAGAGCAGATCAGAGCAGAGCAGAACAGAACAGAGCAGAGCAGAGCAGAACAGAGCAGAGCAGAACAGAGCAGAACAGAACAAAGCAGAGCAGAACAGAACAGAACAGAACAGAACAGAGCAGAACAGAGCAGAACAGAGCAGAACAGAACAGAGGAGAGCAGAGCAGAACACAGCAGAGCAGAACAGAACAGAGCAGAGCAGGGCAGAACAGAACAGAGCAGAGCAGAACAGAGCAGAACACAAAAGAACAGAACAGAGAAGAACAGAACAGAACAGAACAGAACAGAGCAGAACAGAACAGAGCAGAACAGAACAGAGGAGAGCAGAGCAGAACAGAACAGAACAGAGCAGAGCAGAACAGAGCAGAACAGAGCAGAACAGAACAGAGCAGAACAGAACAGAACAGAGCAGAGCAGAACAGAGCAGAGCAGAACAGAGCAGAGCAGAACAGAGGAGAGCAGAGCATAACAGAACAGAACAGAACAGAGCAGAACAGAGCAGAGCAGAACAGAGCAGAACAGAACAGAACAGAGCAGAACAGAACAGAACAGAGCAGGACAGAGCAGAACAGAACAGAGCAGAACAGAACAGAGCAGAGCAGAACAGAGCAGAGCAGAGCAGAACAGAGCAGGACAAAGCAGGACAGTGCAGAACAGAGCAGAATAGAGCAGAACAGAACAGAACAGAACAGAGCAGAACAGAACAGAACAGAACAGAACAAAACAGAGCAGAACAGAGCAGAGCAGAACAGAACAGAACAGAGCAGAACAGGACAGAGCAGAACAGCACAGAGGAGAGCAGAGCAGGACAGAGCAGAACAGAACAGAGCAGAACAGAACAGAGCAGAACAGAGCAGAACAGAACAGAGCAGGAAAAAGCAGGACAGAGCAGAACAGAACAGAACAGAAGAGCAGAACAGAGAAGAACAGAAACGAGCAGAACAGGGCAGAACAGAACAGAGCAGTACAGAACAGAAGAGAGCAGAACAACACAGAGCAGAACAGAACAAAGCAGAACAGAATAGAGCAGAGCAGAGCAGAGCAGAGCAGAACAGAGCAGAACAGAGCAGAGCAGAGCAGAACAGAGCAGAGCAGAGCAGAACAGAACAGAACAGAACAGAGCAGAACAGAACAGAACAGAGCAGAACAGAACAGAGGAGAGCAGAGCAGAACACAGCAGAGCAGAACAGACAAGAGCAGAGCAGAGCAGAGCAGAGCAGAACAGAACAGAACAGAGCAGAGCAGAACAGAGCAGAACACAACAGAACAGAACAGAGAAGAACAGAACAGAACAGAGCAGAACAGAACAGAGCAGAACAGAACAGAGCAGAACAGAAGAGAGAAGAAGAGAACAGAGCAGAAAAGGGCAGAAAAGAACAGAACAGTGCAGAACAGAGCAGAAAACAGCAGAGCAGAACAGAACAGAGCAGATCAGAGCAGAGCAGAACAGAACAGAGCAGAACAGAACAGAGCAGATCAGAGCAGAGCAGAACAGAGCAGAGCAGAACAGAGCAGTACAGAACAGAAGAGAGCAGAACAACACAGAGCAGAACAGAACAAAGCAGAACAGAATAGAGCAGAGCAGAGCAGAACAGAAAATAACAGAACAGAGCAGAACAGAGCAGAACAGAACAGAACAGAGCAGAACTTAGCAGAACAGAGCAGAACAGAACGGAACAGAACAGAAAAGAACAGAGCAGAACAGGGCAGAACAGAACAGAGCAGAACAGAACAGAAGAGAGCAGAACTGAGCAGAACAGAGCAGAACAACACAGAGCAGAACAGAACAGAACAGAACAGAGCAGAACAGAACAGAGGAGAGCAGAGCAGAACACAGCAGAGCAGAACAGAACAGAGCAGAGCAGAACAGAAGAGAGCAGAAGAGAACAGAGCAGAAAAGGGCAGAACAGAACAGAACAGAACAGTGCAGAACACAGCAGAGCAGAACAGAACAGAGCAGATCAGAGCAGAGCAGAGCAGAACAGAACAGAGCAGAGCAGAGCAGAACAGAACAGAACAAAACAGAGCAGAACAGAACAGAACAGAACAGAGCAGAACAGAACAGAGGAGAGCAGAGCAGAACACGGCAGAGCAGAACAGAACAGAGCAGAGCAGAGCAGAACAGAACAGAGCAGAGCAGAACAGAGCAGAACACAAAAGAACAGAACAGAGCAGAGCAGAACAGAAGAGAGCAGAAGAGAACAGAGCAGAAAAGGGCAGAACAGAACAGAACAGAACAGTGCAGAACAGAGCAGAACACAGCAGAGCAGAACAGAGCAGATCAGAGCAGAGCAGAGCAGAACAGAACAGAACAGAGCAGAACAGAACAGAGCAGATCAGAACAGAGCAGAACACAACAGAACAGAACAGAGAAGAACAGAACAGAACAGAGCAGAACAGAAGAGAGCAGAAGAGAACAGAGCAGAAAAGGGCAAAACAGAACAGAACAGAACAGTGCAGTACAGAACAGAAGAGAGCAGAACAACACAGAGCAGAACAGGACAAAGCAGAGCAGAACAGAGCAGAACAGAGCAGAACAGAACAGAACAGAGCAGAACAGAACAGAACAGAGCAGAACTTAGCAGAACAGAGCAGAACAGAACAGAGCAGATCAGAACAGAACAGAACAGAAAAGAACAGAGCAGAACAGAACAGAAGAGAGCAGAACTGAGCAGAACAGGGCAGAACAGAACACAGCAGAACAGAACAGAGCAGAACAGAACAGAGCTGAACAGAACAGAACAGAACAGAGCAGAACAGAGCAGAACAGAAGAGAGCAGAAGAGAACAGAGCAGAAAAGGCCAGAACAGAGCAGAACAGAACAGAACAGAGCAGAACACAGCAGAGCAGAACAGAGCAGAGCAGAGCAGAACAGAGCAGAGCAGAACAGAGCAGAGCACAACAGAACAGAACAGAGAAGAACAGAACAGAGCAGAACAGAGCAGAGCAGAAGAGAACAGAGCAGAAAAGGGCAGAACAGAACAGTGCAGAACAGAACAGAAGAGAGCAGAACAACACAGAGCAGAACAGAACAAAGCAGAACAGAATAGAGCAGAGCAGAACAGAGCAGAGTAGAACAGAGCAGAACAGAACAGAACAGAGCAGAGCAGAACAGAACAGAGCAGAACAGAACAGAGCAGATCAGAGCAGAGCAGAACAGAGCAGAGCAGAACAGAACAGAGCAGTACAGAACAGAAGAGAGCAGAACAACACAGAGCAGAACAGAACAAAGCAGAACAGAATAGAGCAGAGCAGAGCAGAACACAAAATAACAGAACAGAGCAGAACAGAGCAGAACAGAACAGAACAGAGCAGAACTTAGCAGAACAGAGCAGAACAGAACAGAACAGAGCAGAACAGAACGAAACAGAACAGAAAAGAACAGAGCAGAACAGGGCAGAACAGAACAGAGCAGAACAGAACAGAAGAGAGCAGAACTGAGCAGAACAGAGCAGAACAACACAGAGCAGAACAGAACAGAGCAGAACAGAACAGAGGAGAGCAGAGCAGAACACAGCAGAGCAGAACAGAACAGAGCAGAGCAGAACAGAAGAGAGCAGAAGAGAACAGAGCAGAAAAGGGCAGAACAGAACAGAACAGAACAGAACAGTGCAGAACACAGCAGAGCAGAACAGAACAGAGCAGATCAGAGCAGAGCAGAGCAGAACAGAACAGAGCAGAGCAGAACAGAGCAGAACAGAACAGAACAAAACAGAGCAGAACAGAACAGAACAGAGCAGAACAGAACAGAACAGAACAGAGCAGAACAGAACAGAGGAGAGCAGAGCAGAACACAGCAGAGCAGAACAGAACAGAGCAGAGCAGAGCAGAGCAGAACAGAGCAGAGCAGAACAGAGCAGAACACAAAAGAACAGAACAGAGCAGAGCAGAACAGAAGAGAGCAGAAGAGAACAGAGCAGAAAAGGGCAGAACAGAACAGAACAGAACAGTGCAGAACAGAGCAGAACACAGCAGAGCAGAACAGAGCAGATCAGAGCAGAGCAGAGCAGAACAGAACAGAGCAGAACAGAACAGAGCAGAGCAGATCAGAGCAGAGCAGAACAGAACAGAGCAGAGCAGAACAGAGCAGAACACAACAGAACAGAACAGAGAAGAACAGAACAGAACAGAGCAGAACAGAAGAGAGCAGAAGAGAACAGAGCAGAAAAGGGCAAAACAGAACAGAACAGAACAGTGCAGTACAGAACAGAAGAGAGCAGAACAACACAGAGCAGAACAGAACAAAGCAGAGCAGAACAGAGCAGAACAGAGCAGAACAGAACAGAGCAGAACAGAACAGAACAGAGCAGAACTTAGCAGAACAGAGCAGAACAGAACAGAGCAGAACAGAACAGAACAGAAAAGAACAGAGCAGAACAGGGCAGAACAGAACAGAGCAGAACAGAACAGAAGAGAGCAGAACTGAGCAGAACAGAGCAGAACAACACAGAGCAGAACAGAGCAGAACAGAACAGAGCAGAGCAGGGCAGGGCAGAACAGAACAGAACAGAACAGAGCAGAGCAGAGCAGAACAGAGCAGAACAGAACAGAGCAGTACAGAACAGAAGAGAGCAGAACAACACAGAGCAGAACAGAACAAAGCAGAACAGAATAGACCAGAGCAGAGCAACACAGAGCAGAGCAGAACAGAGCAGAACAGAGCAGAACAGAGCAGAACAGAAAAGAACAGAGCAGAACAGGGCAGAACAGAACAGAGCAGAACAGAGGAGAGCAGAGCAGAACACAGCAGAGCAGAACAGAACAGGACAGAGCAGAACAGAACAGAGCAGAACAGAGCAGAACAGAAAAGAGCAGAACAGGGCAGAACAGAACAGAGCAGAACAGAACAGAAGAGAGCAAAACAGAACAGAGCAGAACAGAGCAGAACACAGCAGAGCAGAACAGAACAGAGCAGATCAGAGCAGAGCAGAACAGAACAGAGCAGAGCAGAACAGAGCAGAACAAAACAGAACAGAACAGAGAAGAACAGAACAGAGCAGAACAGAACAGAGCAGAACAGAAGAGAGCAGAAGAGAACAGAGCAGAAAAGGGCAGAACAGAACAGAACAGTGCAGAACAGAACAGAAGAGAGCAGAACACAACAGAGCAGAACAGAGCAGAACAGAGCAGAACAGAACAGAGCAGTACAGAACAGAAGAGAGCAGAACAACACAGAGCAGAACAGAACAAAGCAGAACAGAATAGAGCAGAGCAGAACAGAACAGAACAGAGCAGAGCAGAACAGAGCAGAACAGAGCAGAACAGAGCAGATCAGAACAGAACAGAGCAGAACAGAACAGAGCAGAACTTAGCAGAACAGAGCAGAACAGAACAGAGCAGAACAGAACAGAACAGAAAGGAACAGAGCAGAACAGGGCAGAACAGAGCAGAACAGAACAGAAGAGAGCAGAACTGATCAGAACAGGGCAGAACAGAATAGACCAGAGCAGAGCAACACAGAGCAGAGCAGAACAGAGCAGAACAGAGCAGAACAGAGCAGAACAGAAAAGAACAGAGCAGAACAGGGCAGAACAGAACAGAGCAGAACAGGGCAGAACAGAACAGAGCAGAACAGAGGAGAGCAGAGCAGAACACAGCAGAGCAGAACAGAGCAGGACAGAGCAGAACAGAACAGAGCAGAACAGAGCAGAACAGAAAAGAGCAGAACAGGGCAGAACAGAACAGAGCAGAACAGAACAGAAGAGAGCAAAACAGAACAGAGCAGAACAGAGCAGAACAGAAGAGAGCAGAAGAGAAGGTCAGAACAGAGCAGAACAGAACAGAACAGAGCAGATCAGAGCAGAGCAGAGCAACACAGAGCAGAGCAGAACAGAGCAGAACAGAGCAGAACAGAGCAGAACAGAAAAGAACAGAGCAGAACAGGGCAGAACAGAACAGAGCAGAACAGGGCAGAACAGAACAGAGCAGAACAGAGGAGAGCAGAGCAGAACACAGCAGAGCAGAACAGAACAGGACAGAGCAGAACAGAACAGGGCAGAAGAGAGGAGAACTGAGCAGAACAGGGCAGAACAGAACACAGCAGAACAGAACAGAGCAGAACAGAACAGAGCTGAATAGAACAGAACAGAAAGGAACAGAGCAGAACAGGGCAGAACAGAGCAGAACAGAACAGAAGAGAGCAGAACTGAGCAGAACAGGGCGGAACAGAACACAGCAGAACAGAACAGAACAGAGCAGAACAGAACAGAGCTGAATAGAACAGAACAGAACAGAGCAGAACAGAGCAGAACAGAAGAGAGCAGAAGAGAAGGTCAGAACAGAGCAGAACAGAACAGAACAGAACAGAGCAGAACACAGCAGAGCAGAACAGAACA
>NC_088220.1:88019430-88104430 GCF_036934945.1 Oncorhynchus masou masou | reverse complement strand
CTCTGCATCCTCCTCTCTCCCCTCTGCCTCCCCTGTGTTCGCCTCCGCCTCCCCCTCTGTCTCTCTTCCTCCCCCTCTGTCTCTCAGCCTCCCCCTCTGTCTCTCAGCCTCCCCCTCTGTCTCTCTTCCTCCCCCTCTGTCTCTCAGCCTCCCCCTCTGTCTCTCTTCCTCCCCCTCTGTCTCTCAGCCTCCCCCTCTGTCTCTCTTCCTCCCCCTCTGTCTCTCTTCCTCCCCCTCTGTCTCTCAGCCTCCCCCTCTGTCTCTCTTCCTCCCCCTCTGTCTCTCAGCCTCCCCCTCTGTCTCTCAGCCTCCCCATCTGTCTCTCTGCCTCCCCCTCTGTCTCTCCGTCTCCCCCTCTGTCTCTCTGCCTCCCCCTCTGTCTCTCCGTCTCCCCCTCTGTCTCTCCGCCTCATCCTCTGTCTCTCCGCCTCCTCCTCTGTCTCTCTGCCTCCTCCTATGTCTCTCTGGGGTTCTCTGTCTCTCTGGGTTTCTCTGTCTCTCTGCCTCCTCCTCTGTCTCTCCGCCTCCCCCTCTGTCTCTCTGCCTCCTCCTCTGTTTCTCTGCCTCCTCCTCTGTCTCTCTGCCTCCTCCTCTGTCTCTCCGCCTCCTCCTCTGTCTCTCTGCCTCCTCCTCTGTCTCTCTGCCTCCTCTTGTCTTTCTGGGTTTCTCTGTCTCTCTGGGGTTCTGTCTCTCCGCCTCCCCCTCTGTCTCTCTGCCTCCTCCTCTGTCTCTCCGCCTCCCCCTCTGTCTCTCTGCCTCCTCCTCTGTTTCTCTGCCTCCTCCTCTGTCTCTCTGCCTCCTCCTCTGTCTCTCCGCCTCCTCCTCTGTCTCTCTGCCTCCTCCTCTGTCTCTCTGCCTCCTCTTGTCTTTCTGGGTTTCTCTGTCTCTCTGGGGTTCTGTCTCTACGCCTCCCCCTCTGTCTCTCTGCCTCCTCCTCTGTCTCTCCGCCTCCCCCTCTGTCTCTCTGCCTCCTCCTCTGTCTCTCCGCCTCCTCCTCTGTCTCTCTGCCTACTCCTCTGTCTCTCTGCCTCCTCCTATGTCTCTCTAGGGTTCTCTGTCTCTCTGGGGTTCTGTCTCTCCACCTCCCCCTCTGTCTCTCTGCCTCCTCCTCTGTCTCTCTGCCTCCTCCTCTGTCTCTCTGCCTCCTCCTGTCTTTCTGGGTTTCTCTGTCTCTCTGCCTCTTCCTCTGTCTCTCCGCCTCCTCCTCTGTCTCTCTGGGGTTCTCAGTCTCTCTGCCTCCTCCTCTGTCTCTCTGCCTCCTCCTCTGTCTCTCTGCCTCCCCCTCTGTCTCTCTGGGGTTCTCTGTCTCTCTGCCTCCTCCTCTGTCTCTCTGCCTCCTCTGTCTCTCTGGGGTTCTCTGTATCTCTGCCCCCTCCTCTGTCTCTCTGCCTCCCCCTCTGTCTCTCTGCCTCCTCCTCTGTCTCTCTGCCTCCTCATCTGTCTCTCCGCCTCCTCTGTCTCTCTGGGGTTCTCTGTCTCTCTGGGGTTCTCTGTCTCTCTGCCTCCTCCTCTGTCTCTCTGGGGTTCTTTGTCTCTCTGGGGGTCTCTGTCTCTCTGCCTCTCCCTCTGTCTCTCTGCCTCCTCCTGTCTCTCTGGGTTTCTCTGTATCTCTGCCTCCTCCTCTGTCTCTCTACCTCCCCCTCTGTCTCTCTGCCTCCTCCTGTCTCTCTGGGTTTCTCTGTCTCTCTGCCTCCTCCTTTGTCTCTCTGCCTCTTCCTCTGTCTCTCTGTCTCCTCCTCTGTCTCTCCACCTCCTCCTCTGTCTCTCTGCCTCCTCCTCTGTCTCTCTGCCTCCTCCTCTGTCTCTCTGCCTCCTCCTCTGTCTCTCTGCCTCCTCCTCTGTCTCTCCGCCTCCTCCTCTGTCTCTCAGCCTCCTCCTCTGTCTCTCCGCCTCCTCCTCTGTCTCTCCGCCTCAGCCTCTGTCTCTCCGCCTCATCCTCTGTCTCTCTGCCTCCTCCTCTGTCACTCCACCTCCTCCTCTGTCTCTCCGCCTCCTCCTCTGTCTCTCTGCCTCCTCCTCTGTCTATCTGGGGTTCTCTGTCTTTCTGACTCCTCCTCTGTCTCTCCGCCTACATCCTCTGTCACTCCGCCTCCTCCTCTGTCTCTCTGCCTCCTCCTCTGTCTCTCAGCCTCCCCATCTGTCTCTCTGCCTCCCCCTCTGTCTCTCCGTCTCCCCCTCTGTCTCTCTGCCTCCCCCTCTGTCTCTCCGACTCCCCCTCTGTCTCTCCACCTCCTCCTCTGTCTCTCCGCCTCCTCCTCTGTCTCTCTGCCTCCTCCGATGTCTCTCTGGGGTTCTCTGTCTCTCTGGGTTTCTCTGTCTCTCTGCCTCCTCCTCTGTCTCTCCGCCTCCTCCTCTGTCTCTCCGCCTCCTCCTCTGTCTCTCTGCCTCCTCCTCTGTCTCTCTGCCTCCTCCTCTGTCTCTCTGCCTCCTCTTGTCTTTCTGGGTTTCTCTGTCTCTCTGGGGTTCTGTCTCTCTGCCTCCCCCTCTGTCTCTCTGCCTCCTCCTCTGTCTCTCCGCCTCCCCCTCTGTCTCTCTGCCTCCTCCTCTGTCTCTCTGCCTCCTCCTCTGTCTCTCCGCCTCCTCCTCTGTCTCTCTGCCTCCACCTCTGTCTCTCCGCCTCCTCCTCTGTCTCTCCGCCTCCTCCTCTGTCTCTCCGCCTCCACCTCTGTCTCTCTGGGGTTCTCTGTCTCTCCGCCTCATCCTCTGTCTCTCTGCCTCCTCCTGTCTCTCTGGGGTTCTCTGTCTCTCTGCCTCCTCCTCTGTCTCTCCGCCTCCTCCTCTGTCTCTCTGGGGTTCTCTGTCTCTCTGCCTCCTCCTCTGTCTCTCCGCCTCCTCCTCTGTCTCTCCACCTCCTCCTCTGTCTCTCCGCCTCCACCTCTGTCTCTCTGGGGTTCTCTGTCTCTCCGCCTCATCCTCTGTCTCTCTGGGGTTCTCTGTCTCTCTGCCTCCTCCTCTGTCTCTCTGCCTCCTCCTCTGTCTCTCTGGGGTTCTCTGTCTCTCTGCCTCCTCCTCTGTCTCTCTGCCTCCCCCTCTGTCTCTCCGCCTCCTCCTCTGTCTCTCTGGGGTTCTCTGTCTCTCTGCCTCCTCCTCTGTCTCTCCGCCTCCTCCTCTGTCTCTCTGGGGTTCTCTGTCTCTCTGCCTCCTCCTGTCTCTCTGGGGTTCTCTGTCTCTCTGGGGTTCTCTGTCTCTCTGGGGTTCTCTGTCTCTCTGGGGTTCTTTGTCTCTCTGGGGTTCTCTGTCTCTCTGCCTCCTCCTCTGTCTCTCCGCCTCCTCCTCTGTCTCTCCACCTCCTCCTCTGTCTCTCCGCCTCCACCTCTGTCTCTCTGGGGTTCTCTGTCTCTCCGCCTCATCCTCTGTCTCTCTGGGGTTCTCTGTCTCTCTGCCTCCTCCTCTGTCTCTCTGCCTCCTCCTCTGTCTCTCTGGGGTTCTCTGTCTCTCTGCCTCCTCCTCTGTCTCTCTGCCTCCCCCTCTGTCTCTCCGCCTCCTCCTCTGTCTCTCTGGGGTTCTCTGTCTCTCTGCCTCCTCCTCTGTCTCTCCGCCTCCTCCTCTGTCTCTCTGGGGTTCTCTGTCTCTCTGCCTCCTCCTGTCTCTCTGGGGTTCTCTGTCTCTCTGGGGTTCTCTGTCTCTCTGGGGTTCTCTGTCTCTCTGGGGTTCTTTGTCTCTCTGGGGTTCTCTGTCTCTCTGCCTCTTCCTCTGTCTCTTTATCTCCTCATCTGTCTCTCTGCCTCTTCCTCTGTCTCTCTGGGGTTCTCTGTCTCTCTGGGGTTCTCTGTCACTTTGGGGTTCTCTTTCTCTCTACCTCCTCCTCTGTCTCTTTGGGGTTCTCTGTCTCTCTGGGGTTCTCTTTCTCTCTGGGGTTACATTTACATTTACATTTAAGTCATTTGGCAGACGCTCTTATCCAGAGCGACTTACAAATTGGTGAATTCACCTTATGACATCCAGTGGAACAGCCACTTTACAATAGTGCATCTAAATCATTTAAGGGGGGGGGTGAGAAGGATTACTTTATCCTATCCTAGGTATTCCTTAAAGAGGTGGGGTTTCAGGTGTCTCCGGAAGGTGGTGATTGACTCCGCTGTCCTGGCGTCGTGAGGGAGTTTGTTCCACCATTGGGGGGCCAGAGCAGCGAACAGTTTTGACTGGGCTGAGCGGGAACTGTACTTCCTCAGTGGTAGGGAGGCGAGCAGGCCAGAGGTGGATGAACGCAGTGCCCTTGTTTGGGTGTAGGGCCTGATCAGAGCCTGGAGGTACTGCGGTGCCGTTCCCCTCACAGCTCCGTAGGCAAGCACCATGGACTTGTAGCGGATGCGAGCTTCAACTGGAAGCCAGTGGAGAGAGCGGAGGAGCGGGGTGACGTGAGAGAACTTGGGAAGGTTGAACACCAGACGGGCTGCGGCGTTCTGGATGAGTTGTAGGGGTTTAATGGCACAGGCAGGGAGCCCAGCCAACAGCGAGTTGCAGTAATCCAGACGGGAGATGACAAGTGCCTGGATTAGGACCTGCGCCGCTTCCTGTGTGAGGCAGGGTCGTACTCTGTGGATGTTGTAGAGCATGAACCTACAGGAACGGGCCACCGCCTTGATGTTAGTTGAGAACGACAGGGTGTTGTCCAGGATCACGCCAAGGTTCTTAGCGCTCTGGGAGGAGGACACAATGGAGTTGTCAACCATGATGGCGAGATCATGGAATGGGCAGTCCTTCCCCGGGAGGAAGAGCAGCTCCGTCTTGCCGAGGTTCAGCTTGAGGTGGTGATCCGTCATCCACACTGATATGTCTGCCAGACATGCAGAGATGCGATTCGCCACCTGGTCATCAGAAGGGGGAAAGGAGAAGATTAATTGTGTGTCGTCTGCATAGCAATGATAGGAGAGACCATGTGAGGTTATGACAGAGCCAAGTGACTTGGTGTATAGCGAGAATAGGAGAGGGCCTAGAACAGAGCCCTGGGGGACACCAGTGGTGAGAGCGCGTGGCGAGGAGACAGATTCTCGCCACGCCACCTGGTAGGAGCGACCTGTCAGGTAGGACGCAATCCAAGCGTGGGCCGCGCCGGAGATGCCCAACTCGGAGAGGGTGGTGTCAGGACCCGGTTATGAACCTGGGTCTCCGGAGTGAGAAACAGTCACTTAACCAACTGAGCCACGAATAGTCAGCAGAACCCAGAAGATGAGGCAGACACAGCAGTACTTAAGACGGTGTATTTAATAAAGTAAAAAAGGAGAAGTCCTTCAATACAAAATGGCAAATCCAAAAGGTGGTAGGTATAGCACAAAAAAGCCTCAAGAGATACTCAAAAACAAAAACAGAATTCCACAAGAGCATCCACCGGAAACGACAAGAATACACAGAACACTAGGGCTGGGTGCTAACATACAAACACAGAGCACAGAACTGAGGGAAACTAAGGGTTTAAATACAATCAGGGTAAACGAGGCACAGGTGCAAATAATAATGGGGAACAAGGGAAAAAACATAAGGTCAAAAAGCACAATGGGAGCATCTAGTGACCAAAACCCGGAACAACCCTGGCCAAATCCTGACAGAATCCCCCCCCCTAGGAACGGCTCCTGACGTTCCTACCAGCTCTCTCAGGGTGGAGGGCCCTGAACTGACGAATGAGGTCAGGGTCCAGGATGTCTTTGGCAGGAACCCAGGAGCGCTCCTCGGGACCGTAGCCTTCCCAGTCCACCAGATACTGCCAGGACCGCTGCACCCGGCGGGAATCCAGTATCCGATGGACGGTATAAGCCGGCTGGCCTCCAATGACACGAGGCGGAGGGGGAGGTCTGTCTGCCGGGACAAGGGGAGAAAAAACAACAGGTTTTAACAATGAAATGTGAAATGTGGGATTAATCTTAAGGGATCTGGGTAAGTGTAGGCGATAAGAAACTGGGTTAACTCTCCTGGCAACCTTGAAGGGACCGATGTATTTTTGGGACAGCTTGCGAGACTCCACCCGTAGAGGTAAGTCTCTTGTGGAGAGCCAGACTCTCTGGCCGGGGCGCAGGGTAGGCCCGGGACGGCGACGTCTGTTGGCTTGTTCTTGTACCTCTGTGAGGAACACATAAGATTAAGACGGGTCTTCCTCCACATAAGCCGACAGCGTCTGACGAACTTCAAGGCTGAAGGCACTCTGACTTCTGCCTCCTGGTCCGGGAACAATGGAGGAGCATAGCCAAACTGACACTCGTGCGGGGACATACCAGTGGAGGAGGAGCGCAAGGTGTTGTGCGCGTATTCGGCCCAAACAATAAAGGATGACCATGTGGACGGGTTGTCACGAGTCATACATCGGAGGGTGGTTTCCAGCTCTTGATTCATCCTCTCTGTTTGGCCGTTGGACTCCGGATGGTACCCTGAAGATAGACTGGCAGAAGCCCCCATGAGTTGGCAGAAGGCCTTCCAAAACCTTGAGGGGAACTGGGGACCTCTGTCAGAAACCATATCTTGAGGAATGCCGAAGACTCGGAACACATGATTAATTACCAACTAAGCCGTTTCCTTGGCAGAAGGTAACTTAGTCAGAGGGACGAACCTGGCCGCCTTTGAAAACCTGTCGATTATGACTAGGATAGTAGTATTGCCATGGGATGGAGGAAGTCCAGTAATAAAGTCCAATGAGATATGGGACCAGGGTCTGTGGGGAACAGGTAAAGGGTGAAGGAGTCCTTGAGGGCGGAGGTGAGAAGATTTGCCCTGGCAGCACACGGGACAGGCATTGACGAAAGTGGCAACGTCTTCTCTTATGGTAGGCCACCAGAACTTACGCTGGATGAACTCCAAGGTGCGACCTACGCCCGGATGACAGGTGAGGCGAGAGGAGTGCCCCCACAGAAGGACCTGAGTCCTCACTGCCTTGGGGACAAACAACCGATTGGCAGGACCTCCCTTCGGGTCCGGTTCGCTAGCTTGAGCACGTCTCACGGTATCCTCAACTTGCCACGAGATCGGAGCCACAATCTTAGCAGCAGGAAGGACAGGCATGTCCGTATCATCTCGAATGGCAGGAGCGTAGACTCGGGACAGGGCATCCGGTTTGAGATTCTTCGACCCGGGCCGATAGGTGAGGATAAACTGGAATCGATTGAAGAAAAGAGACCATCTAGCTTGTCTAGAGTTCAACCGCTTCGCCTGCTGGATATACTCCAGATTTTTGTGGTCCGTAAGCACTTGAAACGGGTGAGAAGCCCCCTCGAGCCAGTGTCTCCATTCCTTCAATGCCATCTTAACCGCTAGGAGTTCACGATCCCCACATCGTAGTTCCTCTCAGTCGGGGTAAGCCGGTGTGAGAAGAAAGCGCACGGATGAAGCTTCTTGTCTTCACCCCTCTGAGACAGGACAGCTCCAACACCAACCTCTGATGCGTCTACCTCCACCACAAATGGTTCATCCGTAGTCGGTAGTATCAGGATGGGAGCAGAGAGAACGCGCTGCTTGAGTCCTTGGAAGGCCATCTCAGCTTCTCTTCCCCACAAAAACCTTGCATTGCCACCCTTGGTTAAAGCTGAGAGAGGGGCTGCCACCAAGCTGAAGTTCTTGATGAACTTGCGGTAAAAGTTTGTAAAGCCCAGGAAACGCTGAACTTCCTTAACGGATTTGGGGGTGGGCCAATCCGCTACCGCCCCTACCTTCCTGGGGTCCATTTGGACTCAACCGGGTTCCACTACAAATCCCAGGAATTGTACTCGGGATGAATGGAATTCACATTTTTCCGGCTTAACGTACAGATGGCTGTCCAGGAGGCGTTTGAGTACTTGTCTGACATGCTTAGTGTGTTCTTGAAGGGAGCTCGAAAAGATGAGGATGTCATCCAAGTAAACGAACACAAATATGTTAAGCATATCCCTAAGCACATCGTTTATGAGCGCTTGGAACACCGCTGGGGCGTTGGTCAGGCCGAAGGGCATCACCAAGTATTCATAGTGACCAGTAGGCGTGTTGAAAGCGGTCTTCCACTCGTCACCAGGTCTGATCCGCACAAGATGGTATGCGTTCCGCAGGTCAAGCTTAGTGAAAACAACTGCTTCCTGGAGCAGCTCGAAGGCTGTGGCCATAAGGGGTAGCGGGTAACGGTTACGGACGGTTATGGCATTGAGTCCCCGGTAGTCGTTGCAAGGACGTAATCCACCGTCTTTCTTGGCCACAAAGAAAAACCCTGCTCCCGCCGGGGAGGTGGATGGACGCATGAGGCCTGCTTCCAGAGCGTCCTTGATGTAGGTATCCATAGCAGCTCGTTCGGGTGGAGATAGGGAAAAGATCCGACCCCTGGGGGGGCAAGTCCCCGGAAACAGGTCGATGGGGCAATCGTAAGGTCTATGGGGTGGTAGCATGGTGGCCCTCTGTTTGCTAAACACCAGTTTGAGGTCATGGTAACACTCGGGAACTCGGGTCAGGTCGATGGATTCTAAAGACTCGGGAGTAGAACTCGGGGAATTCTGGAAATTACAAGTAGCTTGGCACGTAGGACCCCACTGCTTGATAGTGCCCACAGACCAGTCGATGTGAGGGTTATGGCTGTGAAGCCAGGGGTATCCAAGGACGAGAGGGAACTCGGAACAGGAGATCAAATGAAAGTTCATCAATTCCTGGTGTTGTGAAACTGAAAGTCGCAAGGAGGTAGTGACATGAGTGACAAGTCCAGATCCCAAAGGGCTTCCATCCAATGTAGTGACCCTCATTGGTTCACTTAGAGGTTCAGAGGGAACGCCATTCTCCTTCGCCCAGACACCATCCATGAAGTTACCTGCGGCTCCAGAGTCTACCAAGGCTTGAAGGTGAAGCTTGTGGTTGTCCCAGGAGAGGGTGACTGGAATGAGCAGACGGGAGTTGGACGGATGGGAGGAGGTTATGTTTCCCGTTACAGTTCCCCCGGTCTGTACGGGACAGAGCGTTTCCCTGGAGCCCGGGACACGTGGAACGGAAATGGCCCGGTTTGCCGCAATATAGACAGCGTCGCTCCCTCATCCGGCGGTCTCTCTCAGCCTGGGAGATGCGTCCAATCTGCATGGGTTCCGATGGAGCCAGCGAGGATAAAGGTGGGGACTCGGAGCTGGGACTGATAGGGGCTAGAGGTCTACGGTTGAGTTCTCTCTCTCTCAGACGCTGGTCAATGCGTGAGGCCAACTTGATCAGGGACTCGAGATTGTCCGGTGGTTCCCCAGTGGCCAGTTCATCTTGGATAGTGTCGGAAAGGCCTTTCAGAAAGCACACCGTGAGCGCCTCGTTGTTCCAGCCACTTGCTGCTGCCACCGTGCGGAACTGGATGGCATAGTCCGTCACGCTGCGCCAACCTTGGTGGAGAGTCAGGAGCTGTTTGGCTGAGTCAGAACCACTGCTTGGGCCTTGAAACACTCGTTTGAATTCCTTAGCAAAGGCAGAGTAGCTGGCACATTAGGAACTATGGGCATCCCACACAGCAGTAGCCTAGGCCAGGGCTTTTTCCGACAGCAGGGTGATGATATAAGCGATCTTAGACCGGTCGGTGGGAAACGACGAGGGTTGTAGCTCAAAGGAGAGAGAACATTGGGTGAGAAACCCTTTACAAGCACTTGGATCACCTGAGAACCGTTGGGGAAGTGGAAGACAAGGTTCAGCCAGGGGGTTAACTGCCATGGGTACGTGAATCTGAGGTACTGGGACGGGAACTGTTGCCGGGGTAAGACGATCAGATATTTGCTTAATGGAAGTCAGCATCTCCGACAGAAGATGAGAATGTCTAGCCATTAAGGCCTCTTGCTGAACCAGGGCGGCTTCGTGGCGTTGGACAGTCTCCTGGTGGTGGGACAGCATGGCAAAAAGGTCCTGGGAACTGGCTGCCTCTGGGTTCATTTTTGGCTCTGTGTTTCTGTCAGGACCCGGTTATGAACCTGGGTCTCCGGAGTGAGAAACAGTCACTTAACCAACTGAGCCACGAATAGTCAGCAGAACCTAGAAGATGAGGCAGACACAGCAGTACTTAAGACGGTGTATTTAATAAAGTAAAAAAGGAGAAGTCCTTCAATACAAAATGGCAAATCCAAAAGGTGGTAGGTATAGCACAAAAAAGCCTCAAGAGATACTCAAAAACAAAAACAGAATTCCACAAGAGCATCCACCGGAAACGACAAGAATACACAGAACACTAGGGCTGGGTGCTAACATACAAACACAGAGCACAGAACTGAGGGAAACGAAGGGTTTAAATACAATCAGGGGAAACGAGGCACAGGTGCAAATAATAATGGGGAACAAGGGAAAAAACATAAGGTCAAAAAGCACAATGGGAGCATCTAGTGACCAAAACCCGGAACAACCCTGGCCAAATCCTGACAGGTGGAGAGGAGGATCTGGCCCGTTCTCTGTCTCTCTGCCTCTTCCTCTCTCTCTGGGGTTCTCTGTCTCTCTGGGGTTCTCTGTCTCTCTGCCTCTTCCTCTCTCTCTGGGGTTCTCTGTCTCTCTGGGGTTCTCTGTCTCTCTGCCTCTTCCTCTCTCTCTGGGGTTCTCTGTCTCTCTGGGGTTCTCTGTCTCTCTGCCTCTTCCTCTCTCTCTGGGGTTCTCTGTCTCTCTGGGGTTCTCTGTCTCTCTGCCTCTTCCTCTCTCTCTGGGGTTCTCTGTCTCTCTGGGGTTCTCTGTCTCTCTGCCTCTTCCTCTCTCTCTGGGGTTCTCTGTCTCTCTGGGGTTCTCTGTCTCTCTGCCTCTTCCTCTCTCTCTGGGGTTCTCTGTCTCTCTGGGGTTCTCTGTCTCTCTGCCTCTTCCTCTCTCTCTGGGGTTCTCTGTCTCTCTGGGGTTCTCTGTCTCTCTGCCTCTTCCTCTCTCTCTGGGGTTCTCTGTCTCTCTGGGGTTCTCTGTCTCTCTGCCTCTTCCTCTCTCTCTGGGGTTCTCTGTCTCTCTGGGGTTCTCTGTCTCTCTGCCTCTTCCTCTCTCTCTGGGGTTCTCTGTCTCTCTGGGGTTCTCTGTCTCTCTGCCTCTTCCTCTCTCTCTGGGGTTCTCTGTCTCTCTGGGGTTCTCTGTCTCTCTGGGGTTCTCTGTCTCTCTGGGGTTCTCTGTCTCTCTGCCTCTTCCTCTCTCTCTGGGGTTCTCTGTCTCTCTGGGGTTCTCTGTCTCTCTGCCTCTTCCTCTCTCTCTGGGGTTCTCTGTCTCTCTGGGGTTCTCTGTCTCTCTGCCTCTTCCTCTCTCTCTGGGGTTCTCTGTCTCTCTGGGGTTCTCTGTCTCTCTGCCTCTTCCTCTCTCTCTGGGGTTCTCTGTCTCTCTGGGGTTCTCTGTCTCTCTGCCTCTTCCTCTCTCTCTGGGGTTCTCTGTCTCTCTGGGGTTCTCTGTCTCTCTGCCTCTTCCTCTCTCTCTGGGGTTCTCTGTCTCTCTGGGGTTCTCTGTCTCTCTGGGGTTCTCTGTCTCTCTGGGGTTCTCTGTCTCTCTGCCTCTTCCTCTCTCTCTGGGGTTCTCTGTCTCTCTGGGGTTCTCTGTCTCTCTGCCTCTTCCTCTCTCTCTGGGGTTCTCTGTCTCTCTGGGGTTCTCTGTCTCTCTGCCTCTTCCTCTCTCTCTGGGGTTCTCTGTCTCTCTGGGGTTCTCTGTCTCTCTGCCTCTTCCTCTCTCTCTGGGGTTCTCTGTCTCTCTGGGGTTCTCTGTCTCTCTGGGGTTCTCTGTCTCTCTGGGGTTCTCTGTCTCTCTGGGGTTCTCTGTCTCTCTGGGGTTCTCTGTCTCTCTGGGGTTCTCTGTCTCTCTGCCTCTTCCTCTCTCTCTGGGGTTCTCTGTCTCTCTGGGGTTCTCTGTCTCTCTGCCTCTTCCTCTCTCTCTGGGGTTCTCTGTCTCTCTGGGGTTCTCTGTCTCTCTGCCTCTTCCTCTCTCTCTGGGGTTCTCTGTCTCTCTGGGGTTCTCTGTCTCTCTGCCTCTTCCTCTCTCTCTGGGGTTCTCTGTCTCTCTGGGGTTCTCTGTCTCTCTGCCTCTTCCTCTCTCTCTGGGGTTCTCTGTCTCTCTGGGGTTCTCTGTCTCTCTGCCTCTTCCTCTCTCTCTGGGGTTCTCTGTCTCTCTGGGGTTCTCTGTCTCTCTGGGGTTCTCTGTCTCTCTGGGGTTCTCTGTCTCTCTGCCTCTTCCTCTCTCTCTGGGGTTCTCTGTCTCTCTGGGGTTCTCTGTCTCTCTGCCTCTTCCTCTCTCTCTGGGGTTCTCTGTCTCTCTGGGGTTCTCTGTCTCTCTGCCTCTTCCTCTCTCTCTGGGGTTCTCTGTCTCTCTGGGGTTCTCTGTCTCTCTGCCTCTTCCTCTCTCTCTGGGGTTCTCTGTCTCTCTGGGGTTCTCTGTCTCTCTGGGGTTCTCTGTCTCTCTGGGGTTCTCTGTCTCTCTGGGGTTCTCTGTCTCTCTGGGGTTCTCTGTCTCTCTGGGGTTCTCTGTCTCTCTGGGGTTCTCTGTCTCTCTGCCTCTTCCTCTGTCTCTCTGGGGTCCTTTGTCTCTCTGCCTCCCCATCTGCCTCTCTGCCTCTCCCTCTGTCTCTCTGCCTCCCCCTCTGTCTCTCTGCCTCCCCCTCTGTCTCCCTTTGTGAGCTGGTGACATTCAATGAATGGGAATCTGAATAACTCCACCTCCCCCTCCTCCTCCAGTCTAGGGGCTGTGTTATGTCATGCTCCAGTCGAAGGGCTGTGTTATGCGATGCTCCAGTCTAGGGGCTATGTTATGTTATGCTCCAGTCTAGGGGCTGTGTTTTGCTATGCTCCAGTCTAGGGGCTGTGCTATGCTATGCTCAGGGCTTGGGGCTGTGCTGTGCTATGCTATGCTCCAGTCTAGGGGCTGTGTTATGCTCCAGTCTAGGGGCTGTGTTATGCTCCAGTCTAGGGGCTGTGTTATGCTCCAGTCTAGGGGCTGTGCTATGTCATGCTCCAGTCTAGGGGCTGTATTATGCTCCTGTCTAGGGGCTGTGCTATGCTCCAGTCTAGGGTCTGTGCTATGCTCCAGTCTAGGGACTGTGCTATGCTCCAGTCTAGGAGCTGTGCTATGCTCCACTCTAGGGGCTATGTTATGCTCCAGTCTAGGGGCTGTGCTATGTTATGCTCCAGTCTAGGGGCTATGTTATGCTCCAGTCTAGGGGCTGTGCTATGTTATGCTCCAGTCTAGGGGCTGTGCTATGCTCCAGTCTAGGGGCTGTGTTATGTTATGGTCCAGTTTAGGGGTCTGTGCTATGTTATGCTCCAGTCTAGGGGCTATGTTATGCTCCAGTCTAGGGGCTATGTTATGCTCCAGTCTAGGGGCTGTGTTATGTTATGGTCCAGTTTAGGGGTCTGTGCTATGCTATGCTCCAGTCTAGGGGCTGTGCTATGCTATGCTCCAGTCTAGGGGCTGTGTTATGTTATGCTCCAGTCTAGGAGCTGTGTTATGTCATGCTCCAGTCTAGGGCTCCACCCTACGAGAAGTCTGCCATACAGGTAAACACAAATATTTCCCCCCGCCCAGACCTGCGGGCCCCCCCTCCCCCCCAGACCAGTGGGACCCCCCTCCCCCCGGACCTGCGGGACCCCCTCCCCCCAGACCAGTGGGACCACCCTCCCCCAGACCAGCGGGACCCCCTCCCCCGGACCAGCGGGACCCCCTCCCCCCAGACCAGCGGGACCCCCTCCCCCGGACCAGCGGGACCCCCTCCCCCCAGACCAGCGGGACCCCCTTCCCCCAGACCAGCGGGACCCCCTCCCCCGGACCAGAGGGACCCCCTCCCCCGGACCTGCGGGACCCCCTCCCCCCAGACCAGTGGGACCACCCTCCCCCCAGACCAGCGGGACCCCCTCCCCCGAACCAGCGGGACCCCCTCCCCCCAGACCAGCGGGACCCCCTCCCCCGGACCAGCGGGACCCCCCTCCCCCGGACCAGAGGGACCCCCTCCTCTACATGTAACTGATGTGAAATCGCTAGCTAGTTAGTGGGGTGCGTACTAATAGCGTTTCAATTGGTGACATCACTCGCTCTGAGACCTTGAAGTAGTTGTGGAGCGATGGGTAACGGGGCCTCGTGGGAGGCTGTTGTCGATGTGTGCAGAGGGTCTCTGGTTCGAGCCCAGGAGAGACGAGGAGAGGGACGGAAGCTATACTGTTACAACTACACATGAGGAACCCCCCCGAGAGGACCTACATCCAGACCACAACACCACCAGCCTCATCCACACCCCGAGTCCAACCAATCAACACCCCTCATGTCAACCATGCCCACACCACATTTAGGCCCCCTCAGATCAGACCTATGCCCCTCCTGCTCACCCCATGCCCCCCACTCCGACAAAGAGGGCTTCAACATGGAAGTCACACATACGCCCAGGCCGTGAGCAGGCAAACAGGCCCAACCCCCACTCTTACACTAGCCCAAGCCAATGGCATGTACCAGATGCTCAGCAGGCTCTGCTCAGACTGATCTGAGGCCAAACCACATGATTAACAACATTGGACACTTTATGGAACACAAAGCCTTCACTATCTCATCCTGGAATATCCAAGGCCTGAGGTCATCTGCCTTTGGTCTGAAGAGCAGGAACCCAGACTTCAAAGAAATCGGAAATACAGACATTGTCATCCTGCAAGAAACCTGGTATAGAGGAGACAGACCCACTGGTTGCCCTCTAGGTTACAGAGAGCTGGTAGTCCCATCCACCAAACTACCAGGTGGGTGGTAGAGAGGAGATGGACCCACTGGTTGCCCTCTAGGTTACAGAGAGCTGGTAGTCCCATCCACCAAACTACCAGGTGGGTGGTATAGAGGAGATGGACCCACTGGTTGCCCTCTAGGTTACAGAGAGATGGTAGTCCCATCCACCAAACAACCAGGTGGGTGGTACAGAGGAGACAGACCCACTGGTTGCCCTCTAGGTTACCGAGAGCTGGTGGTCCCATCCACCACACTACCAGGTGGGTGGTATAGAGGAGACAGACCCACTGCTTGCCCTCTAGGTTACAGAGAGCTGGTAGTCCCATCCACCAAACTACCAGGTGGGTGGTATAGAGGAGACAGACCCACTGGTTGCCCTCTAGGTTACCGAGAGCTGGTGGTCCCATCCACCACACTACCAGGTGGGTGGTATAGAGGAGACAGACCCACTGCTTGCCCTCTAGGTTACAGAGAGCTGGTAGTCCCATCCACCAAACTACCAGGTGGGTGGTATAGAGGAGACAGACCCACTGGTTGCCCTCTAGGTTACCGAGAGCTGGTAGTCCCATCCACCACACTACCAGGTGGGTGGTATAGAGGAGATGGACCCACTGGTTGCCCTCTAGGTTACAGAGAGATGGTAGTCCCATCCACCAAACAACCAGGTGGGTGGTACAGAGGAGACAGACCCACTGGTTGCCCTCTAGGTTACAGAGAGCTGGTGGTCCCATCCACCACACTACCAGGTGGGTGGTATAGAGGAGACAGACCCACTGCTTGCCCTCTAGGTTACAGAGAGCTGGTAGTCCCATCCACCAAACTACCAGGTGGGTGGTATAGAGGAGATGGACCCACTGGTTGCCCTCTAGGTTACCGAGAGCTGGTAGTCCCATCCACCACACTACCAGGTGGGTGGTATAGAGGAGATGGACCCACTGGTTGCCCTTTAGGTTACAGAGAGCTGGTAGTCCCATCCACCACTCTACCAGGTGGGTGGTATAGAGGAGATGGAGCCACTGGTTGCCCTCTAGGTTACAGAGAGCTGGTAGTCCCATCCACCACACTACCATGTGTGAAACATGGTATAGAGGAGATGGACCCACTGGTTGCCCTCTAGGTTACAGAGAGCTGGTAGTCCCATCCACCACACTACCATGTGTGAAACATGGTATAGAGGAGATGGACCCACTGGTTTCCCTCTAGGTTACAGAGAGATGGTAGTCCCATCCACCACACTACCAGGTGGGTGGTATAGAGGAGATGGACCCATTGGTTGTCCTCTAGGTTACAGAGAGCTGGTAGTCCCATCCACCACACTACCAGGTGGGTGGTATAGAGGAGATGGACCCATTGGTTGTCCTCTAGGTTACAGAGAGATGGTAGTCCCATCCACCACACTACCAGGTGGGTGGTAGAGAGGAGATGGACCCATTGGTTGTCCTCTAGGTTACAGAGAGCTGGTAGTCCCATCCACCACACTACCAGGTGGGTGGTATAGAGGAGATGGACCCATTGGTTGTCCTCTAGGTTACAGAGAGCTGGTAGTCCCATCCACCAAACTACCAGGTGGGTGGTATAGAGGAGATGGACCCATTGGTTGTCCTCTAGGTTACAGAGAGCTGGTAGTCCCATCTACCACACTACCAGGTGGGTGGTATAGAGGAGATGGACCCATTGGTTGTCCTCTAGGTTACAGAGAGCTGGTAGTCCCATCCACCTAACTACCAGGTGTGAAACAGGGAAGGGACATGTTCATTTTGTATAGATCAGACCCAACTCACTCTATTTTACATTTGGCTAGAAATTCAAAAGGAAATGATCTCAACAGAGATCTGTGTGCTACCTAATTCCCCCCACTATAATCCTCATACTTTAGTGAAGACAGCTTCTCCATCCTGGAGGGGGATATCAACCATTTCCAGGCCCAGGGACATGTACTAGTCTGTGGAGACCTAAAGGCCAGAACTGGACAAGAACCTGACACTCTCAGCACACAGGTGGACAAACGTAAAACACCAAGAAATGAGAGCAGAATTAGGCCGATACCCGTTAATTTTCCAAATCAAATCAAATGTTATTGGTCACATGTTCAGCAGATGTTAATGCGAGTGTAGCGAAATGCTTGTGCTTCTAGTTCCGACAGTGCAGTAATATCTGACAAGTCATCTAACAATTCCCCAACAACTACCTAATACACACAAATCTAAAGGGGTGAATGAGAATATGAACATATAAGTAATACTGCAAAATACTAGATGGTATTAGAGACAGTATATACATGTAATATACTGTCCGGCGCCGACAGAGATGGCCGCCTCGCTTCGCGTTCCTATGAAACTATGCAGTTTTTTGTTTTTTTACGTGTTATTTATTACATAGTTACCTTAGGTTTTATTACATAGGAACTACTGGATATAAGAGCAACGTCAACTCACCATCATTATGACCAGGAATACAACTTTCCCGAAGCGGATCCTCTGTTTGCTCCACCACCCAGGACAATGGATCGGATCCTCTGTTTGTCCCACCACCCAGGACAATGGATCGGATCCTCTGTTTGGTCCACCACCCAGGACAATGGATCGGATCCTCTGTTTGGTCCACCACCCAGGACAATGGATCGGATCCTCTGTTTGGTCCACCACCCAGGACAATGGATCTGATCCTGTGTTTGGTCCACCACCCAGGACAATGGATCGGATCCTCTGTTTGGTCCACCACCCAGGACAATGGATCTGATCCTCTGTTTGGTCCACCACCCAGGACAATGGATCGGATCCTCTGTTTGGTCCACCACCCAGGACAATGGATCGGATCCTCTGTTTGGTCCACCACCCAGGACAATGGATCTGATCCTCTGTTTGTCCACCACCCAGGACAATGGATCGGATCCTCTGTTTGGTCCACCACCCAGGACAATGGATCGGATCCTCTGTTTGTCCCACCACCCAGGACAATGGATCGGATCCTCTGTTTGGTCCACCACCCAGGACAATGGATCGGATCCTCTGTTTGCTCCACCACCCAGGACAATGGATCTGATCCTCTGTTTGGTCCACCACCCAGGACAATGGATCTGATCCTCTGTTTGGTCCACCACCCAGGACAATGGATCGGATCCTCTGTTTGGTCCACCACCCAGGACAATGGATCGGATCCTCTGTTTGGTCCACCACCCAGGACAATGGATCGGATCCTCTGTTTGGTCCACCACCCAGGACAATGGATCGGATCCTCTGTTTGGTCCACCACCCAGGACAATGGATCGGATCCTCTGTTTTGTCCACCACCCAGGACAATGGATCGGATCCTCTGTTTTGCCCACCACCCAGGACAATGGATCTGATCCTCTGTTTGGTCCACCACCCAGGACAATGGATCTGATCCTGTGTTTGGTCCACCACCCAGGACAATGGATCGGATCCTCTGTTTGGCCCACCACCCAGGACAATGGATCGGATCCTCTGTTTTGTCCACCACCCAGGACAATGGATCGGATCCTCTGTTTGGTCCACCACCCAGGACAATGGATCGGATCCTCTGTTTGGTCCACCACCCAGGACAATGGATCGGATCCTCTGTTTGGTCCACCACCCAGGACAATGGATCTGATCCTCTGTTTTGTCCACCACCCAGGACAATGGATCGGATCCTCTGTTTGTCCCACCACCCAGGACAATGGATCTGATCCTCTGTTTGGTCCACCACCCAGGACAATGGATCGGATCCTCTGTTTGGACCACCACCCAGGACAATGGATCGGATCCTCTGTTTGTCCCACCACCCAGGACAATGGATCGAATCCTCTGTTTGTCCCACCACCCAGGACAATGGATTGGATCCCAGCCGGCGAACCAAAACAACGACGCCGTAAAAAGAGGCGTTGTTTTGAGTTAGTTTATTAGCAAGTGCATCGGCGATGTCGTACCCACAGCAGCTATTAAAACATTCCCCACCCAGAAACCGTGGATTGATGGCAGCATAACGAAACTGCTTTAATAACCAGGGCAAGGTGACCGGAAACATGACCAAATACAAACAGTGTAGCTATTCCCTCAATGTTAGTGGTGGCTGTTTAACAGTCTGATGGCCTTGAGATAGAAGCTGTTTTTCAGGCTCTCGGTCCCAGCTCTGATGCACCTGTACTGTACAGCTAGTTTGTTGCGCCTTCTTCACCACTGTCTGTGTGGGTGGACCATTTCAGTTTGTCTGTGATGTGTACGCCGAGGAACTTAAAACTTTCCACCTTCTCCACTGCTGTCTCCCGTTGATGTGGATAGGGGATTGCTCCCTCTGCTGTTTCCTGAAGTCCAAGATCATCTCCTTTTGTTTTGTTGACGTTGAGTGTGAGGTTATTTTCATGACACCACACTCCGAGGGCCCTCACCTCCTCCCTGTAGGCCGTCTTGTCGTTGTTGGTAATCAAGCCTACCACTGTAGTGTCGTCTGCAAACTTGATTATTAAGTTGGAGGTGTGCATGGCCACGCAGTCGTGAGTGAACAAGGAGTAAAGGAGAGGGCTGAGCACGCACCCTTGTGGAGCCCCAGTGTTTAGGGTATAGTATAATTTTGGTATAGTATACTATTGGTATAGTATGATTGTTACGGATACCAGTATTCTGTTTGTGTATCCTGTGTTCTTTTTCTCTCCTTCTCCCCTCACAGGTGAAAATCATCACTCCCCAATCAGTCACCAATCCAATCATCAATCAGAAGACACACCTCCTCCTGTTTCCTACCTAATCCAAGACAAGTTGCCCATGGGCATACACTACCCGTAGGTAAACTTTGTTAAATACCCTAGTTAGAACTGGGCGGACCATCCACTGTATTTTTGGTTAGTTAGTTAGCTGTTGTTAAAGTAGGCTAGTCTAGCTTAGGGGTGTTTTTGAATACTTATTGTTTCTTTCCTTGGGTCCAGCTCAGCCCCTTTTCCTGCTCCCTCCATTACCGTGTGTTTATTAATAAACCCTGAGTTTGACGGTAGATTTCAGTTGTCGTGGTTATTTCGTTCACACGTTTGCTTTGTCACTATTATACTTTACATGAGTTATGTTACGGGTCTCATTACCATCCCCCCTAGACTGTCGGGCCAAAAGGGATTCGTAACAATGATATTGTGTTGTAGTATGATATTGGTATAGTATAATATTGGTACAGTATGATATTTGTATAGTATGATATTGGTATAGTATGCTATTGGTACAGTATGCTATTGGTATAGTATGATATTGGTATAGTATGATATTGGTATAGTATGATATTGGTATAGTATGATATTGGTATAGTATGATATTGGTACAGTATGATATTGGTATAGTATACTATTGGTATAGTATGATATTGGGATAGTATGATATTGGTATAGTATGATATTGGTATAGTATGATATTGGTATAGTATGATATTGGTATAGTATGCTATTGGTATAGCGTGATATTGGTATAATGTGATATTGGTATAGCATGATATTGGAATCGTGTAATATTGGTATAGTATGATATTTGTTGTAATATGATATTGGTATAGTGTAATATTGGTATAGCATGATATTGGGATAGTTAAATATTGGTATAGCATGATATTGGTATAGTGTAATATTGGTATAGCATGATATTGGTATAGTGTAATATTGGTATAGTATGATATTTGTTGTAATATGATATTGGTATAGTGTAATATTGGTATAGCATGATATTGGTATAGTTTGACATTGGTATAGTGTAATATTGGTATGGCATGATATTGGTAATGAATGTTATTGGGACAGTTTGATATTGGTATAGTATGATATTGGTATAGTTTGAAATCGATATTGTATGTTATTGTTATTGTCACACCCTGATCTGTTTCACCTGTCCTTGTGATTGTCTCCACCCCCTCCAGGTGTCGCTTGTTTTCCCCAGTGTATTTATCCCTGTGTTTCCTGTCTCTCTGGGCCAGTGTATTTATCCCTGTGTTTCCTGTTTCTTTGCACCAGTGTATTTATCCCTGTGTTTCCTGTCTCTCTGTGCCAGTGTATTTATCCCTGTGTTTCCTGTCTCTCTGTACCAGTGTAATTATCCCTGTGTTTCCTGTCTCTCTGTACCAGTGTATTTATCCCTGTGTTTCCTGTCTCTCTGTACCAGTGTATTTATCCCTGTGTTTCCTGTCTCTCTGTACCAGTGTATTTATCCCTGTGTTTCCTGTCTCTCTGTTCCAGTGTATTTATCCCTGTGTTTCCTGTCTCTCTGTGCCAGTGTATTTATCCCTGTGTTTCCTGTCTCTCTGTACCAGTGTATTTATCCCTGTGTTTCCTGTTTCTTTGCACCAGTGTATTTATCCCTGTGTTTCCTGTCTCTCTGTGCCAGTGTATTTATCCCTGTGTTTCCTGTCTCTCTGTACCAGTGTATTTATCCCTGTGTTTCCTGTCTCTCTGTACCAGTGTATTTATCCCTGTGTTTCCTGTCTCTCTGTACCAGTGTATTTATCCCTGTGTTTCCTGTCTCTCTGTACCAGTGTATATATCCCTGTGTTTCCTGTCTCTCTGTACCAGTGTATTTATCCCTGTGTTTCCTGTCTCTCTGTGCCAGTGTATTTATCCCTGAGTTTCCTGTCTCTCTGTACCAGTGTATTTATCCCTGTGTTTCCTGTCTCTCTGTACCAGTGTATTTATCCCTGTGTTTCCTGTCTCTCTGTACCAGTGTATTTATCCCTGTGTTTCCTGTCTCTCTGTACCAGTGTATTTATCCCTGTGTTTTCTGTCTCTCTGTACCAGTGTATTTATCCCTGTGTTTCCTGTCTCTCTGTACCAGTGTATTTATCCCTGTGTTTCCTGTCTCTCTGTACCAGTGTATTTATCCCTGTGTTTCCTGTCTCTCTGTACCAGTGTATTTATCCCTGTGTTTTCTGTCTCTCTGTGCCAGTGTATTTATCCCTGTGTTTCCTGTCTCTCTGTACCAGTGTATTTATCCCTGTGTTTCCTGTCTCTCTGTGTATTTATCCCTGTGTTTCCTGTCTCTCTGTGCCAGTGTATTTATCCCTGTGTTTCCTGTCTCTCTGTACCAGTGTATTTATCCCTGTGTTTCCTGTCTCTCTGTACCAGTGTATTTATCCCTGCGTTTCCTGTCTCTCTGTACCAGTGTATTTATCCCTGTGTTTCCTGTCTCTCTGGGCCGGTTCGTCTTGTATGTTCAAGTCAACCAGCGTGTTTTTCCCGTTCTCCTGCTTTTGCTATTCTCTCTTCTGCTAGTCCTCCCGGTTTTGACCCTTGCCTGTTTCTGTATCCGCCTGCCTGACCATTCCGCCTGCCTGACCATTCTGGAAGGGCTACGTTCTCTGACGGAACGCCACAACCAAGGGTTTAAGGTTTAACCATAGAGCTAATTAAGGAGTTACCTCATTGGCTGTCTGCCATTCCTGAGAGACCCCAATCTCCCGGTACATTTTTTTTCCTTTTAGTGGTGAG
Source organism: Oncorhynchus masou masou (assembly GCF_036934945.1). NCBI lineage: Eukaryota > Metazoa > Chordata > Actinopteri > Salmoniformes > Salmonidae > Oncorhynchus > Oncorhynchus masou. The sequence goes on along the minus strand of NC_088220.1, from coordinate 88,082,394 downwards.
TTGGTATAGCCTTCCCCGGTTCCCCGAGACCCTGTCTGGGTTTTCTTTCTGAGCTACAGCCATCTTCATTCCTTTTGGACCGTGTAACGCCCGTCCGAAGAAGTGGACCAAGGTGCAGCGTGGTACGTGTTCATGATTCCCTGTTTTAATCGGACCAAAAAAACAAAAGGACAACGAACGTCACGTACTGACACAGAGCTAAAAAAAAACAACATCCCACAACTTAAGGTGGCAAAACAGGCTGCCTAAGTATGATTCCCAATCAGAGACAACAATAGCTAACTGCCCTATTAGGAAACCCTGTTTCTGGTCGGTAAATGTAATGATTTCTGTATGGAGATCAGTCAAAAACTGATCCTTATAATATGATGAATCTGAAGGAGGAGCGTAAGCTGCACATATCTATACATCATTGTCACAATAGATTGAACCTTTGTTAAGTTTTAGCCAAATGTGACTGGTACCAACATGTTTCCAGTAGGATTATGATGTCCTGTCCCTTGATGTTTTTAATCAATTCTGGATGTGTTGTTTTATAACCAAAATGTGAAGCATATAGGCCCTGGATATACCTAGAGCTGATAGCCTCCAGCGAGGGTGCCCAGTCCGGGGCCCGCAGCGAGGGTGCCCAGTCCGGGGCCCGTAACGAGGGTGCCCAGTCCGGGCCCCGCAGCGAGGGTGCCCAGTCCGGGCCCCGTAACGAGGGTGCCCAGTCCGGGGCCCGCAACGAGGGTGCCCAGTCCGGGCCCCGTAACGAGGGTGCCCAGTCCGGGGCCCGCAACGAGGGTGCCCAGTCCGGGCCCCGCAGCGAGGGTGCCCAGTCCGGGCCCCGCAGCGAGGGTGCCCAGTCCGGGGCCCGCAACGAGGGTGCCCAGTCCGGGGCCCGTAACGAGGGTGCCCAGTCCGGGGCCCGTAACGAGGGTGCCCAGTCCGGGGCCCGTAACGAGGGTGCCCAGTCCGGGGCCCGCAACGAGGGTGCCCAGTCCGGGGCCCGTAACGAGGGTGCCCAGTCCGGGGCCCGCAACGAGGGTGCCCAGTCCGGGCCCCGCAGCGAGGGTGCCCAGTCCGGGGCCCGCAACGAGGGTGCCCAGTCCGGGCCCCGCAGCGAGGGTGCCCAGTCCGGGCCCCGCAGCGAGGGTGCCCAGTCCGGGCCCCGCAGCGAGGGTGCCCAGTCCGGGCCCCGCAGCGAGGGTGCCCAGTCCGGGCCCCGCAACGAGGGTGCCCATTCCGGGGCCCACTACGAGAGTCCCCAGTCCAGGGTCGGCGACGAGGGTTCCCGCACCAGAGGTGCCATCAAAGTGGGGTGAGCCAGAGGTGGAACGGGGTCTGCGTCCCGCACCTGAGCCACCACCGCGGATAGATGCCCACCCAGACCCTCCCCTATAGGTTCAGGTTTTGCGGCCGGAGTCCGCACCATTGGGGGGACACGTCCTGACCGTAGAGATCCTTTTTATGCCTCTATTTTGGTTTGGTCAGGGCGTGAGTTGGGGGTGGGTCAGGGCGTGAGTTGGGGGTGGGTCAGGGCGTGAGTTGGGGGTGGGTCAGGGCGTGAGTTGGGGGTGGGTCAGGGCGTGAGTTGGGGGTGGGTCAGGGCGTGAGTTTGGGGTGGGTCAGGGCGTGAGTTTGGGGTGGGTCAGGGCGTGAGTTTGGGGTGGGTCAGGGCGTGAGTTTGGGGTGGGTCAGGGCGTGAGTTTGGGGTGGGTCAGGGTGTGAGTTTGGGGTGGGTCAGGGTGTGAGTTGGGGTGGGTCAGGGTGTGAGTTTGGGGGTGGGTCAGGGCGTGAGTTGGGTGTTCTATGTTCTATGTTTTCTATTTCTTTGTGTTTTGGCCGGGTGTGGTTCTCAATCAGGGACAGCTGTCTATCGTTGTCTCTATTTGGTTTGGTCAGGGTGTGATTTGGGTATTCTGTGTTCTATGATTTATATTTATATGTTTTGGCCGGGTGTGGATCTCAATCAGGGACAGCTGTCTATCGTTGTCTCTGATTGGGAACCATACTTAGGTAGCCCTTTTCCCTCCTGTCTTTGTGGGAAGTTGACTTTGTTTATGGCTCATAGCCTGTAGCTTCACGTTTTTTTTGTAGTGTTTATTGTTCTGTTAGGCGTCTTTTCTAATAAAAGGAAAATGTACGCTCACCACGCTGCACCTTGGTCCAGTTCTTTCAACAGCTGTGACAACTGTCAGGAGGAAAACGAACCTGACTCAGTTACACCAGCTCTGTCAGGAGGAAAACAAACCTGACTCAGTTACACCAGCTCTGTCAGGAGGAAAACTAACCTGACTCAGTTACACCAGCTCTGTCAGGAGGAAAACAAACCTGACTCAGTTACACCAGCTCTGTCAGGAGGAAAACTAACCTGACTCAGTTACACCAGCTCTGTCAGGAGGAAAACAAACCTGACTCAGTTACACCAGCTCTGTCAGGAGGAAAACAAACCTGACTCAGTTACACCAGCTCTGTCAGGAGGAAAACAAACCTGACTCAGTTACACCAGCTCTGTCAGGAGGAAAACTAACCTGACTCAGTTACACCAGCTCTGTCAGGAGGAAAACAAACCTGACTCAGTTACACCAGCTCTGTCAGGAGGAAAACTAACCTGACTCAGTTACACCAGCTCTGTCAGGAGGAAAACAAACCTGACTCAGTTACAGCAGCTCTGTCAGGAGGAAAACAAACCTGACTCAGTTACAGCAGCTCTGTCAGGAGGAAAACAAACCTGACTCAGTTACACCAGCTCTGTCAGGAGGAAAACAAACCTGACTCAGTTACACCAGCTCTGTCAGGAGGAAAACTAACCTGACTCAGTTACACCAGCTCTGTCAGGAGGAAAACAAACCTGACTCAGTTACAGCAGCTCTGTCAGGAGGAAAACAAACCTGACTCAGTTACAGCAGCTCTGTCAGGAGGAAAACAAACCTGACTCAGTTACAGCAGCTCTGTCAGGAGGAAAACAAACCTGACTCAGTTACAGCAGCTCTGTCAGGAGGAAAACAAACCTGACTCAGTTACACCAGCTCTGTCAGGAGGAAAACAAACCTGACTCAGTTACACCAGCTCTGTCAGGAGGCCTACAAACCTGACTCAGTTACACCAGCTCTGTCAGGAGGCCTACAAACCTTACTCAGTTACACCAGCTCTGTCAGGAGGAAAACAAACCTGACTCAGTTACAGCAGCTCTGTCAGGAGGAAAACAAACCTGACTCAGTTACAGCAGCTCTGTCAGGAGGAAAACAAACCTGACTCAGTTACAGCAGCTCTGTCAGGAGGAAAACAAACCTGACTCAGTTACACCAGCTCTGTCAGGAGGCCTACAAACCTGACTCAGTTACACCAGCTCTGTCAGGAGGCCTACAAACCTTACTCAGTTACACCAGCTCTGTCAGGAGGAAAACAAACCTGACTCAGTTACAGCAGCTCTGTCAGGAGGAAAACAAACCTGACTCAGTTACACCAGCTCTGTCAGGAGGAAAACTAACCTGACTCAGTTACACCAGCTCTGTCAGGAGGAAAACAAACCTGACTCAGTTACACCAGCTCTGTCAGGAGGAAAACAAACCTGACTCAGTTACACCAGCTCTGTCAGGAGGAAAACTAACCTGACTCAGTTACACCAGCTCTGTCAGGAGGAAAACAAACCTGACTCAGTTACAGCAGCTCTGTCAGGAGGAAAACAAACCTGACTCAGTTACAGCAGCTCTGTCAGGAGGAAAACAAACCTGACTCAGTTACACCAGCTCTGTCAGGAGGAAAACAAACCTGACTCAGTTACACCAGCTCTGTCAGGAGGCCTACAAACCTGACTCAGTTACACCAGCTCTGTCAGGAGGCCTACAAACCTTACTCAGTTACACCAGCTCTGTCAGGAGGCCTACAAACCTGACTCAGTTACACCAGCTCTGTCAGGAGGAAAACAAACCTGACTCAGTTACACCAGCTCTGTCAGGAGGAAAACAAACCTGACTCAGTTACACCAGCTCTGTCAGGAGGAAAACTAACCTGACTCAGTTACACCAGCTCTGTCAGGAGGAAAACAAACCTGACTCAGTTACACCAGCTCTGTCAGGAGGGAAACAAACCTTACTCAGTTACACCAGCTCTGTCAGGAGGAAAACTAACCTGACTCAGTTACACCAGCTCTGTCAGTAGGAAAACAAACCTGACTCGGTTACACCAGCTCTGTCAGGAGGAAAACAAACCTGACTCAGTTACACCAGCTCTGTCAGGAGGAAAAGGTCAAAACGTATTGTGGGTTGCTTGTGGAAGGCTACCCAAAACTTTTGACCCAAGTTAAACCATTTAAAAGCAACGCTACCAAATACTAATTGAGTGTATGTAAACTTCTAACCCACTGGGAATGTGATGAAAGAAATCCAACCTCAAATAAATCATTCTCTCTACTATTATTCTGACATTTCACATTCTTAAAATAAAGTGGTGGTTCGAGCTGACCTAAAACAGGGAATTTTTACCAGGATTAAATGTCAGGAATTATGAAAAACTGAGTTTAAATGTATTTGCCTAAGGTGTATGTAAACTTCCGACTTCAACTGTAGTTGTGCATACACATATATACACATATAATTAATATTATTATTACCAGTGGCAATAAAATTAAGAATAGTTTTAAACAAATGAATAAGAATGGAATAAGATTTCACAGTGTGTGTGTGTGTGAATTAAAGGGTCTGTCAAGCCCAGTAGTCTGTATATTAGATGCAGGAGTTGGCGCCCCTCTCCAATCTCTGATAGTTTTAGGTGTCTTTTGCCAGAGGTTACCTCAGCATATATAGGCTGATGATCTGAATGATACATGGTGTGGACTGCATCATGTGGTGTACTTCTCTGAAGGACAGTGTTCTGCCTGACCCTGGAGTAGTGGCCAGTGCTGTGTTGTGATGGGGTCTAGTGGAGCTGTCTTCCTCTCTTTCTCTCTTCCTCTTTCTTTCTCTCTCCCACTCTCTCTCTGTCTCTCCCTCTTTCTACCTCTCTTTCTCTCCCTTCCTCTCCCTCTTCCTCTCTCTTCCTCTCTCTCTCTCTCTTCCTCTCTCTCTCTCCCTCTTCCTCTCTCTTTCTCTCTTCCTCTCTCTCTCTCTCTCTTCCTCTCTCTCTCTCTCTCTCTTCCTCTCTCTCTCTCTCTCTCTCCCCTCTCTCCTGTCAGTCGTGGTGTTTGTGTTTTGACAGTTTAGATCCTGGAGCATTCTGAGAACATTCCAGTCATCGTACACCGTACACAGGTTTTCATCTCTCTGAGAGGTCGAGAGGGCTGCTCAGTTTTTAGTAATAACATAAACGCTTCCCTGCCCCCTCTCTCTCTCTCTCTCTCTCTCTCTCTCTCTCTCTCTCTCTCTCTCTCTCTCTCTCTCTCTCTCTCTCTCTCTCTCTCTCTCTCTAAATGCTTCCTTACCTCCCCTTGCCCCCTCGCTCTCTCTAAACGCTTCCTTACCGCCCCCTCACTCTCTCTCTCCTTCCCCATTTTTCCCTCTCAACCTGAAAGCCCAAGGTTCCAGGGGTTCACTGACTTCAATCCATCCACAGCTGACTGACTGATTCAGACTGACTGCTGCTGACAGGGACAGAGTACTCTAACTCGAGTAGTAGGAAGACCTTGTACTTCTTATTTTCAGAAATATCAACTCATAGACAAAAAGTACCTTTGTGGGCTCCAACCTAAAAGGGGGACACAGTGTAATTATGACCAGTGCTTGACTTGGAATGAAATAGATGCTGTGCTGCCCGTTACTCATTTTGTGTGCTGGTACTGTTTATATTTAGGTGAACAGGAACTCTGCAATACTTTTGAGATAATTTTCTATATTAAAGGTGCAGGAACTCAAACAGTGGAAAACTGTAGGTGCTGGTACACAGATGGGTGTGACTCTATGCCTTGGTTCAAGGCTTTTAACAGCAGTAAGGCACACGACAAATCGAATTAAACTTCATTTAAAATTGCATTGAAACTCAATAAAATCTCAACAACAGATATGAAAATATATGTCAAAACACAGTATCGTATACAGTCTGTCTTTCATGGACATTATGACAGCTGTTGTGGCTAATCTCAGACACTTCTAGTCCGAGGCTGAATCACAAATAGCACCCTATTCCCTATATAGCGCACTCCTTTAGAACAGAGCCCTATTCCCTATGTAGTGCACTACTATAGACCAGAGCCCTATTCCCTATGTAGTGCACTACTATAGACCAGAGCCCTATTCCCTATGTAGCACACTCCTTTAGACCAGAGCCCTATTCCTTATATAGCACACAACTTTAGACCAGAGCCCTATTCCCTATATAGCACAACTTTAGACCAGAGCCCTATTCCCTATGTAGCACACTACTTTAGACCAGAGCCCTATTCCCTATGTAGTGCACTCCTTTCGAACAGAGCCCTATTCCTTATATAGCACTCTCCTTTAGACCAGAGCCCTATTCCCTATGTAGTGCACTCCTTTAGACCAGAGCCCTATTCCTTATGTAGTGCACTCCTTTAGACCAGAGCCCTATTCCCTATGTAGTGCACTCCTTTAGACCAGAGCCCTATTCCCTATGTAGTGCACTCCTTTAGACCAGAGCCCTATTCCTTATGTAGTGCACTCCTTTAGACCAGAGCCCTATTCCCTATATAGTGCACTCCTTTAGACCAGAGCCCTATTCCCTATATAGTGCACTCCTTTAGACCAGAGCCCTATTCCCTATATAGTGCACTCCTTTAGACCAGAGCCCTATTCCCTATGTAGTGCACTCCTTTAGACCAGAGCCCTATTCCCTATGTAGTGCACTCCTTTAGACCAGAGCCCTATTCCCTATATAGTGCACTCCTTTAGACCAGAGCCCTATTCCCTATATAGTGCACTCCTTTAGACCAGAGCCCTATTCCCTATATAGTGCACTCCTTTAGACCACAGCCCTATTCCCTATATAGTGCACTCCTTTAGAACAGAGCCCTATTCCCTATATAGTGCACTCCTTTAGACCAGAGCCCTATTCCCTATATAGTGCACTCCTTTAGACCAGAGCCCTATTCCCTATGTAGTGCACTCCTTTAGAACAGAGCCCTATTCCCTATGTAGTGCACTCCTTTAGCACAGAGCCCTATTCCCTATATATGGTGCACTCCTTTTTACAGGGCCCTATAGAACCCAATTCCCTATATAGTGCACTACTTTAGACCAGGTCCCTATAGAACCCTATTCCCTATATAGTGCACTACTTTATACAGGGCCCTACAGAACCCTATTCCCTATATATCTGGCCCATGGGTCAGAGAGCACTACATTATCTATTATATGACTGTATTATCTCTGGCCCGTGGGTCAGAGAGCACTACATTATCTATTATATGACTGTATCTCTGGCCTGTGGGTCAGTGAGCACTACATTATCTATTATATGACTGTATTATCTCTGGCCGTGGGTCAGACAGCACTACATTATACATGGCTGTATTGTATATGGTGTGACTGTATTATATATGGTGTGACTGTATTATATATGGTGTGACTGTATTATATATGGTGTGACTGTATTATATATGGTGTGACTGTATTATATGACTGTATTATATATGGCGTGACTGTATTATATATGGTGTGACTGTATTATATATGGTGTGACTGTATTATATGACTGTATTATATAAGGCGTGACTGTATTATTTGTGGTGTGACTGTATTTGTGGTGTGACTGTATTATAAATGGTGTGACTTTATTATAAATGGTGTGACTGTATAATATATGGTGTGACTGTATTATATGACTGTATTATATGACTGTATTATATATGGTGTGACTGTATTATATATGGTGTGACTGTATTATAAATGGTGTTACTGTATTATATGGTGTGACTGTATAATATATGGTGTGACTGTATTATATGACTGTATTATATATGGCGTGACTGTATTATATATGGCGTGACTGTATTATATATGGTGTGACTGTATTATAAATGGTGTTACTGTATTATAAATGGTGTGACTGTATAATATATGGTGTGACTGTATTATATGACTGTATTATATATGGCGTGACTGTATTATATATGGCATGACTGTATTATATATGGTGTGACTGTATTATATATATGGCGTGACTGTATTGCGTGACTGTATTATAAATGGTATGACTATTGTATATGGCGTAACTGTATTATATATGGCGTGACTGTATTATATATGGCGTGACTGTATTATATATGGTGTGACTGTATTATATATGGTGTGACTGTATTATATGACTGTATATAAGGCATGACTGTATTATTTGTGGTGTGACTGTATTTGTGGTGTGACTGTATGATAAATGGTGTGACTGTATTATAAATGGTGTGACTGTATAATATATGGTGTGACTGTATTGTGTGACTGTATTATATGACTGTATTATATATGGTGTGACTGTATTATATATGGTGTGACTATTATATATGGTGTGACTGTATTATATGACTGTATTATATATGGCGTGACTGTATTATATATGGTGTGACTGTATTATATATATGGCGTGACGGTATTGCGTGACTGTATTATAAATGGTATGACTATTGTATATGGCGTGACTGTATTATATATGGTGTGACTGTATTATATATGGTGTGACTATTATATATGGCGTGACTGTGTTATAAATGGTATGACTATTGTATATGGTGTGACTGTATTATAAATGGTGTGACTGTATTATAAATGGTGTGACTGTATTATATATGGCGTGACTGTATTACGTGACTGTATTATAAATGGTATGACTATTGTATATGGCGTGTCTGTATTATAAATGGTATGACTATTGTATATGGCGTAACTGTGTTATAAATGGCGTGACTGTATTCTACATGGCGTGACTGTATTCTACATGGCGTGACTGTATTCTACATGGCGTGACTGTATTCTACATGGCGTGACTGTATTATACATGGCGTGACTGTATTATACATGGCGTGACTGTATTGAATATGGTGTGGCTGTATAACTGACAGCTTCACCTGGAATGCTTTTCCAACAGTCTTGAAGGAGTTCCCACATATGCTGAGCACTTGTTGGCTGCTTTACCTTCAATCTGAGTTCTGACTCGTCCCAAACCATCTCAATTAGGTTGAGGTCGGGTGATTGCGGAGGCCAGGTCATCTGATGCAGTACTCCATCACTCTCCTCTTGGTCAAACAGCCCTTACACAGCCTGGAGTTGTGTTTTGGGTTATTGTCCTGTTGAAAACAAAGGAAAGTCCCACTAAGCGCAAACCAGATGGGATGGCATATCACTGCAGAATGCTGTGGTAGCAATGCTGGTTAAGTGTGCCTTGAATTTAAATAAATCACAGACAGTGTCACCAGCAACGGACTCCCCACACCATCACACCTCCTCCTCCATGCTTCACGGTGGGAAATACACATGCAGAGATCATCTGTTCACCCACACCATGCCTCACAAAGACACAGCAAATGGAATCAAAAATATCAAATTTGGACTCATCAGACCAAAGGACAGATTTCCACCAGTCTAATGTCCATTGCTCGTGTTTCTTGTCTCAATCAAATCTCTTCTTATTATTGGTGTCCTTTAGTAGTGGTTTCTTTTCAGCAGTTCGAACATTAAATTCCATGATTCATGCAGTATCCTCTGAACAATTGATATTGAGATGTGTCTGTACCTTGAACTTTGTGAAGCATTTATTTGGGCTGCAATTTCTGTGGCTAGTAACTCTAATGAACATATCCTTTGCAGTAGAGGTACCTCTGGGTCTTTCTTTCCTGTGGCGGTCCTCATGAGAGACAGGGACCTCTGGGTCTTCCTTTCCTGTGGCAGTCCTCATGAGAGCCAGTTTCATCACAGCGCATTTTTTGCGACTGCACTTGAAGAAACTTTAAAAGTTCTTGAAATGTTCCATATTGATTGACCTTCATGTCTTAAAGTAATGATGGACTGTCATTTCTCTTTACTTATTTGAGCTGTTGCCATAATATGGACTTGGTGTTTTACCAAACAGGGCTATCTCCTGTATTCCACCCCTACCTTGTCACAACACAACTGATTTGCTCAAACGCATTAAGAAGGAAAGAAATTCCACAAATAACATTTTGACAAGGCACACCTGTTAATTGAAATGCATTCCAGGTGACTACCTCATGAAGCTGGTTGAGAGAATACCAAAAGTGTGCAAAGCTGTCATCAAGGCAAAGGGTGGCTACCTGAATAATCTCAATGTCAAATATATTTTGATTTATTAAACACTAGTTTGATGTCCTCACTATTATTCTACAATGTAGAAAATAAGAAAAATAAAGAAAAACCCTGGAATGAGTAGGTGTTCTAAAACTTTAGACCGGTAGTGTATATTGGCGTGTATTATATATTATATGACTGTATTATATATGGCGTGAATATATTATATATGGCGTGAATATATTATATATGATGTGAATATATTATATATGATGTGAATATATTATATATGATGTGAATATATTATATATGATGTGAATATATTATGTATGGCGTGACAGTGTCCTGACTGACTGGAGTGGGCATGGAAGCAGTTGTAGCCCTCCAGTCTGTGTGAATTCATCATTAATGTCATAGCTATCAGGCCCTGTGGAGCTGTGGAGAATGGAGATAACTGGTAGAAGGACGCCCCCTTGTGGTTGACACAGTAGCTGTCCTTTTGCAGTTATGTGGAGGAAAAACAACCTTCCAAATGAAATATGCTCATTCAGCTTTTTCTAAAGGCAGCTTAGTAAAGTCCACTCTAAAACGCAGTTCGACTCTAAAGAGACGGGGGGAGAAAGAGGAGAGGGAATAGGGGACAGAGTTATCGGACAAGGGGCTAGGGGTCAGAGTTATTGGACAAGGGGCTAGGGGCCAGAGTTATCGGACAAGGGAACAGAGTTATCGGACAAGGGGCTAGTGGACAGAGCTATCGGACAAGGGGCTCGAGGACAGAGTTATCAGACAAGGGGCTAGGGAACAGAGTTATCGGACAAGGGGCTAGGGGACAGAGTTATCGGACAAGGGGCTAGGGGACAGAGTTATCAGACAAGGGGCTAGGGGACAGAGTTATCGGACAAGGGGCTAGAGCTAGGGGACAGAGTTATCGGACAAGGTGCTAGGGGACAGAGTTATCAGACAAGGTGCTAGGGGACAGAGTTATCGGACAAGGGGCTCGAGGACAGAGTTATCAGACAAGGGGCTAGGGGACAGAGTTATCGGACAAGGGGCTAGAGCTAGGGGACAATACATATGTCATTATTACTGTTCTAGAACATCTACCGTTCTATATCATTAGTACTGTTCTAGAACACCTACTGTTCTATATCATTAGTAGTGTTCTAGAGCGTCTACTGTACTATATCATTAGTACTGTTCTAGAACAGCTACTGTTCTATATCATTAGTATTGTTCTAGAACATCTACCATTCTATATCATTAGTACTGTCCTAGAACATCTACCATTCTATATCATTAGTACTGTTCTAGAACATCTACTGTTCTATGTCATTAGTACTGTTCTAGAACATCTACTGTTCTATGTCATTAGTACTGTTCTAGAACATCTACCATTCTACATCATTAGTTACTTTGGCTTGCGAAAATATTCAACCCCCCTTGGCATTTTTCCAATTTTGTTGCATTACAACCTGGGATTAAAATGGATTTGTATCATTTGATTTAACAACATGCCTACCACTTTGAAGATGCAAATTATTGTTTTGTGTGAAACAAACAATAAGACACGCAAAAAAAAACTTGAGTGTGCATACCTATTCACCCCCCCAAGTCAATAATTTGTAGACACCTTCTGCAGCAATTCCAGCTGCAAGTCTCTTGGGGTATGTCTCTATAAGCTTGGCACTTCCAGCCACTGGGATTTTTGCTCATCATTCAAGGCAAAACTGCTCCAGTTCCTTCAAGTTGGATGGGTTCTGCTGGTGTACAGCAATCTTTAAGTCATAGCACAGATTCTCAATTGGATTGAGGTCTGGGCTTTGACGAGGCCAGTCCAAGATATTTCAATGTTTCCCCTTAAACCACTCGAGTGTTGCTTTAGCAGTATGCTTACGGTCATTGTCCTGCTCGAAGGTGAACCTCCGTCTCAAATCTCTGGAAGACTGGAACAAGTTTCCCTCAAGAATTTCCCTGTATTTAGCGCCAATGTAAAACATCCCCACAGCATGATGCTTCCACCACCATGCTTCACTGTGGGGATGGTGTTCTCAGGGTGATGAGAGGTGTTGGGTTTGTGCCAGACATGTTTTCCTTGATGGCCAAAAAGATACATTTTAGTCTCCTCTGACCAGAGTACCTTCTTACATATGTTCGGGGAGTCTCCCAAACGTGTTTGCATATTTATTTCTTTAAGCAATGGCTTTTTTCTTGCCACTCTTCCATAAAACCCAGCTCTGTGGAGTGTACGGCTTAAAGTGGTCCTATGCTTTATCTTGGCCAGGTCGCAGTTGCAAATGAGAAATTGTTCTCAACTAGCCTACCTGGTTAAATAAAGGTGAAATAAAAAAAATAAAAAATGGGCAGATGCTCCAATCTCCACTGTGGAGCTTTGTGGCTCCTTCAGGGTTATCTTTGGTCTCTTTGTTCCCTCTCTGATTAATGCCCTCCTTGCCTGGTCTGTGAGTTTTAGTGGGCATCTCTTGGCAGGTTTGTTGTGGTTTTTATATTATTTACAGTATACATATAATCTTTGACAGATTCCCTCAAACGTTTATCAATAAGGCTTTTTTTCATTTCAAGTGCATTTCAATATAATGCACAGGCTTCATCCAGACAATGCTTGCCTTATTTATTTTTAAAAGCTTAGACAAGGTGCCACGCGGGGGTGTATGCTTAGTCCCGTTCTGTACTCCCTGTTCAGACACGACCGTGTGACCACGTAAACATTTAGGGGCTTCATAGCGAAGGGGGTGAATACATATGCACCCACCACTTCTCAGTATTTAATTTCACTTCAACAATTTGGACTTTTTTGTGTATGTCAATTATATGAAATCCAAATAAAAATCTATTTAAATTACAGGTTGTAATGCAACAAAATAGGAAAAAGGCTAGGGTCAGTTTGTTATATCTGGAGTACTTCTCCTGTCTTATCCAGTGTCCTGTGTGAATTTAAGTATGCTCTCTCTAATTCCCTCTTTCTCGGAGGACCATGCCTCAGGACTACCTGGCCTGATGACTCCTTGCTGTCCCCAGTCCACCTGGCGGTGCTGCTGCTCCAGTTTCAACTGTTCTGCCTGCGGCTATGGAACCCTGACCTGTTCACCGGACGTGCTACCTGTCACAGCCCAGCTTCAAGTGGTGTCATATTTCACATCATCCTGCTTCATACAGGCAAATAGAGACATACTCCTGAATTTACATCTAAGAGGTTTTAAAATTACAGCAATAACTTGACACAGAGGCTATTCTCTTTAATATTACAGCAATAACTTGACACACAAGAGTTGCGACTATATTCTCTGGAATATTACAGCCATATTTTCTTACAATATTACAGCCATATCTTACATTGTACAAGTCCATCTTCCTCTCGGACAGACTGATGCTGCTGATTCATATATATATATATATGTAATGAAATAACGAGACAAAGGTGTTATCCCTTTATGGGTGTTGAAGAGGTGAGAAACATCGCCCCTGCCTGGTCAACAGACAGCATTACGACATCAGAGAGAAGTGGTCCAATGTTCAGGGTCGTAAGATTCATTAGTTCACACCTTTTTAAAAAAAATGTAGAAAATCGTTTTGCAAATTTGGATTTCTTATTGGACAAGTCCGGGTACAACCCTCCCTGTTTCAGACAGTTTTCTTACATTTGGTGCTTAATGAATAGGACCCAGTTGTGTTGGGATTGGCAGGCTGTAAGAAGCTCCAGAGAGGCAAGTCTTGTTAATATTCACATCAACACATAATAAATTAAATTAGTGACATAATGTTTGAGATGATGTTTTGCTTCCATCAGTGGTCTGAAACGCAACATGATTCACTCAACACTTTCAGTTCCAATTGGTCCTTCAGGTGATTCAGGAGAATCTGATTCTAGATCAGCGGAACCTTTGGAACCCACTGAAGATTCTAGAACAGCCTGTGAATATTCTAGAAGAGAGAAGGCAAGAGAATCCTGGAACTTTGTTCAGGTTAGGAATGTAAACAAACACCATTCCATTTCCTGTCCAAATGGCAATAACTTCACAGAGACATCGCTCTGTCTTCATAATAGGGGTTGCGTCCCAAATGTTACATATGGGCCCTGGTCAAAAGTAGTGCACTAAATAGGGTGGGATTTGGAACACACTAAAGTCTTGTCAGTTACTGATGCAACGCGACTTTGATACATATTCCAGACTCCATTTCACTACAGTAGCATGTCCCCTTGTATATGTTTTGAGGATTTACTCTTTATTATAAACTGGGTGGTTTGAGCCCTGAATGCTGATTGGCTGAAAGTCGTGGTCTATCAGACCGTATACCAAAGGTATAACAAAAACATATATTTGTACTGTTCTAATTACATTGGTAATTTGTTTACAATAGAAATAAGGCATCCTGGGGGGTTTGTGGTATATGGCCAATATACCACGGCTTAAAGTCTGTATCCAGGCACACCGCGATGCGTCGTGCTTAAGAACAGCCCTTAGCCGTGATATATTGGCCATTTACCACACCTCCTCTGGCCTTATTGCTAAAGCATATAATTAAAGAATATGTTATGATCAAGATGAACAATCAAGCATGGAGTAATCAACCTGCCATTCTGACAAGACTTTGGCACCCTATTCCCAATGTGCTCTGGTCTAAAGTAGTGCACTGTCTAGGGAATAGGGCTCTGGTCTAAAGTAGTGCACTGTCTAGGGAATAGGGCTCTGGTCTAAAGTAGTGCACTGTCTAGGGAATAGGGCTCTGGTCTAAAGTAGTGCACTGTCTAGGGAATAGGGCTCTGGTCTAAAGTAGTGCACTGTCTAGGGAATAGGGCTCTGGTCTAAAGTAGTGCACTGTCTAGGGAATAGGGCTCTGGTCTAAAGTAGTGCACTGTCTAGGGAATAGGGTGCCATTTAAAGGAAAACTCCAACCAGAAACCCCTCTTTTGGTACTTGTTTCATTAGTCCACTGTTGATATAGTGCCAAAATGTGTTTTCATGTCAGCAATCAAGTTTTCAAGATATAGAACTTTCAAAATCCAGAAATACAGCCAGTTTGATGCATTTAGCATCACACGATGCTGCGTTTTGCACTGTTGAATATCAACTGGAGGGAGGAAGACATCAGTATCATACAGACTGGAGAATCATGTCAGGAATGGAACAATATATTAACTACCTACAATAATGTGCTGAGAACCATGTGAGGTGGTCAAAGATATATTAACCTGGGGGAGTTAGGGAGAGGTAAGGGGGGGGGTGAGGAGAGGTATGGGGGGTGAGGAGAGGTATGGGGGTGAGGAGAGGTATGGGGGGTTGTTATGGAGGGGGTAAGGGGGTTGTTATGGAGGGGTAAGGGGGGTAAGGAGGGGTATGGGGGGGGGGTAAGGAGAGGTATGGGGGGTAAGGAGAGTTATGGGGGGTAAGGAGAGGTAAGGGGGGTGAGGAGAGGTATGGGGGGGGAGAGGTAAGGGAGGTATGGGGGTAAGGAGAGGTATGGGGGGTAAGGAGGGTGTTATGGAGGGGTAAGGGGGGTTTGTTATGGAGAGGTAAGGGGGGTAAGGAGGGGTATGGGGGGTAAGGAGAGGTATGGGGGGGTAAGGAGAGTTATGGGGGTTGTTATGGAGGGGTAAGGGGGTTGTTATGGAGGGGTAAGGGGGTTGTTATGGAGGGGTAAGGGGGTTATGTGTTATGGAGGGGTAAGGGGGGTTGTTATGGAGGGGTAAGGGGGGTTGTTATGGAGGGGTAAGGGGGGTGTTATGGAGGGGTAAGGGGGGGTGTTATGGAGGGGTAAGGGGGGGGGGTGTGCATGAACAGCTGAACAAAACCCTGCCGAACAACAAACAAACCAAAACTTCACAAAATGTTGTCATAATATATGTGCAAACCGTTTGGACTGGGAAGCATGCGATAGGCTTAAAAGGTGGGGGGGTCTGACCAAGTCTTCTATCTGAAGTGTCGGTCACTGAAAAGGTCTCAGAAACAGAGCTATCGAAGCTCTCCAGTGTGTTGCAGTTTATACATACACACATACATATATACACACACACACCCCCCCACACACACACACACACACACACACACACACACACACACAGTACATATAGCTAACTGTATGACCGTGTGTATACTATGTTCTCCTCCAAAAAGTCCATATTTCCTTTTCAACGTCTTGAATGAGCTGCTCCTTTCTTCTGGCAGCTTCTCAGCTCGTTCAGTTCAACCAAAACAGACACACAACAAGCAGTGCTGATCTAAAAACCCTGTTCCTCTGAGCTAAGAACCAGGTCTGTGAGTGAACTTTGTGTGTGTGTGTGTGTGTGTGTGTGTGTGTGTGTGTGTGTGTGTGTGTGTGTGTGTGTGTGTGTGTGTGTGTGTGTGTGTGTGGCGGGGCTGCATGCAGACAGGTCTGTGACCAGTCCTTACGTCTCCAAAGAGTAATTTAACTATGTACAGTTGTTCCTAGATCAGTACTTAGATCTGTAGGATAGTTGAGCCTCATCTAGGGCTCAATGTCAAAGTGAGTTCCCAGGTTAAACAGCCTTCCCTCGGTCAGTCGTTAAGAGTTTGGTGACGGGAAGATTCACTTCAGCAGGGTTTGGGGCTGTGAGAAGTAGGTAACAGCTGCTGCTAGAGGTCAAGGTTTGGTGATGTGTAGTTCGCTGGCCCCGGTGCCGTTGGTAGTGGTGGTGATGATGTACTGCGTGGTGGGCTGCTGGGAGGAGGTCTGGGCATCCAGATGGGTCTGGGCCGAGTTCTGGGGGCCACTGGCCTGCTTAGGGTCCAACTCAGACTGGCCTTCTGAAATCACATAGTGGGTCTGGAACAAGATGGTACACCAGTTAGAATACACAGACCACCACCACCACCACCATACACCACCATACACCACTATACACCACCATACACCACCATACACCACTATACACCACCATACACCACCACCATACACCACTATACACCACCATACACCACCATACACCACCACCATACACCACTATACACCACCATACACTACAATACACCACCATCACCATACACCACTATACACCACCACCATACACCACCATCAGACACCACTATACACCACCATACACCACTATACACCACCATACACCACCACCACCATACACCACCATACACCACTATACACCACCACCATACACCACTATACACCACCACCATACACCACCACCACTATACACCACCATACACCACTATACACCACCATACACCACCACCATTATACACCAACACCATACACCACTATACACCATCATACACCACTACAATACACCACCATACACCACCATCATACACCACCATACACCACCACCATACACCACCACTATACACCACCACCACCATACACCACCCACTATACACCACCACCATACACCACTATACACCACCACCATACACCACCATACACCACCATCACCATACACCACTATACACCACCACCATACACCACTATACACCACCACCATTCACCACCATACACCAGTATACACCACCATCACCATACACCACTATACACCACCACCACTATACACCACCACCATACACCACTATACACCACCATCACCATACACCACTATACACCACCACCACTATACACCACCACCATACACCACTCACTATACACCACCATCACCACCACCACCATACACCACTCACTATACACCACCACCATACACCACTCACTATACACCACCACCACCATACACCATACACCACCACCATACACCACCACTATACACCACCACCACCATCCACCACCATACACCATACACCACTCACTATACACCACCACCACCATACACCACCACTATACACCACCAAAACCACCACCACCAACACCACCATACACCACCACCACCACCACCAACACCACCATACACCACACCAGGGTTTCCATTGCACCGGACAACGTGACCGGTCATTTTAAAATGTACCAGACCCATGTTTTGGGTGCATAACCTATTAGGACATTCAACAGAATATTGAGATTACGGTAATGAATATTGAGATTATGGTAATGGTTCTTAACAGAATATTAAAATTATGGTGATGAATCTTAACAGAACAGGTAACTAGTGTTAGGGAGCAGCCAATAAAACAGAACACCTGGGGAAAACACCATTCTAAACAGAACACCTAAGGAAAACACCATTCTAAACAGAACACCTGGGAAAACACCATTCTAAACAGAACACCTGGGAAAACACCATTCTAAACAGAACACCTGGGAAAACACCATTCTAAACAGAACACCTGGGGAAAACACCATTCTAAACAGAACACCTGAGAAAACACCATTCTAAACAGAACACCTGGGAAAACACCATTCTAAACAGAACACCTGAGAAAACACCATTCTAAACAGAACACCTGGGGAAAACACCATTCTAAACAGAACACCTGAGAAAACACCATTCTAAACAGAACACCTGAGAAAACACCATTCTAAACAGAACACCTGAGAAAACACCATTCTAAACAGAACACCTGAGAAAACACCATTCTAAACAGAACACCTGGGAAAACACCATTCTAAACAGAACACCTGAGAAAACACCATTCTAAACAGAACACCTGAGAAAACACCATTCTAAACAGAACACCTGGGAAAACACCATTCTAAACAGAACACCTGGGAAAACACCATTCTAAACAGAACACCTGGGAAAACACCATTCTAAACAGAACACCTGGGAAAACACCATTCTAAACAGAACACCTGGGGAAAACACCATTCTAAACAGAACACCTGAGAAAACACCATTCTAAACAGAACACCTGGGAAAACACCATTCTAAACAGAACACCTGAGAAAACACCATTCTAAACAGAACACCTGGGGAAAACACCATTCTAAACAGAACACCTGAGAAAACACCATTCTAAACAGAACACCTGAGAAAACAACACCATTCTAAACAGAACACCTGAGAAAACACCATTCTAAACAGAACACCTGAGAAAACACCATTCTAAACAGAACACCTGGGAAAACACCATTCTAAACAGAACACCTGAGAAAACACCATTCTAAACAGAACACCTAAGAAAACACCATTCTAAACAGAACACCTGGGGAAAACACCATTCTAAACAGAACACCTGAGAAAACACCATTCGAAACAACACACCTGAGAAAACACCATTCTAAACAGAACACCTGAGAAAACACCATTCGAAACAACACACCTGAGAAAACACCATTCTAACCAGCACACCTGAGAACACCATTCTAACCAGCACACCTGGGAAAACACCATTCTAACCAGCACACCTGAGAAAACACCATTCTAACCAGCACACCTGGGGAAAACACCATTCTAACCAGCACACCTGGGAAAACACCATTCTAACCAGCACACCTGGGGAAAACACCATTCTAACCAGCACACCTGGGGAAAACACCATTCTAACCAGCACACCTGGGGAAAACACCATTCTAACCAGCACACCTGGGGAAAACACCATTCTAACCAGCACACCTGGGGAAAACACCATTCTAACCAGCACACCTGGGGAAAACACCATTCTAACATTAGATGAAAATGTAGATGAAAATCTCTTTCAGAAACTTGTAAAGTTATAGTCCTACTTCTGCATTGGCCTATAAACTACGAGTCCCTAATTTCTTTAGCTGCCCGAAGGATCCCGGTGTATCAATGTGTCTATATGGCAGGAGGCTGGTGATCTCACATAAATTGATTTTCGACTTTAAAATTATAATTTTAATTCCGATTTTTAGGATTAATTCACCGGACAATGATTTTGATGAACTAAAATGTTGGTAACTAAAATGTTGGTAACCGGAAGTTTGCAAGTTCAAATCCCTTGTGTTGGGGGCGGCAGGGTGCCTCGTGGTTAGAGCTTTGGACTAGTAACCGGAAGGTTGCAATTTCTAAACGGTTCACCCGATATGGATGAAAATACCCCTGAAATTAAAGCTGACCGTCCGCACTTTAACCTCGTAGTCATTGTATCATTTCAACAAAAAATGGTATCCCTCTCCCAATACTTCTTGGAGCTCACTATAGCTTAGAGTTACCATAAGGTGCATTTGAATTAGCTTGTCTGGCGCCAACTAAGCAGAGTTCCTCTTTAGGACCATTGGAAAGGTCCTAAACATGCAGACACCTCCCTACTGGGCCAAGTGAGCTACAGCTAGGTAAACCCACTGAGAACCACACAGTTTATTGATAACCAAGAGAAGTAGCTAGACCCTCTCTCATAACTCACCGTCTTGACCCCAGCACTGTTGACCCCTGTGACAGGAGTGCTGGCCTCAGCGATCACATACTGGGTATGTGGCAACGTCATCATCTGGATCTCAGAGGCTAGAGAGAGAGAGACCGAGACAGAGAGAGAGAGAGAGAGAGACAGACAGAGAGAGACAGAGACAGGAGAGAGAGGAGTGAGAGAGACAGGAGAGAGAGAGGAGAGAGAAGGAGTGAGACAGGAGAGAGAGAGAGAGAGACAGGAGAGAGAGAGAGAGAGAGAGACAGGAGAGAGAGAGAGGAGAGAGACAGGAGAGAGAGAGAGACAGGAGAGAGAGGAGTGAGAGAGACAGGAGAGAGAGAGAGCGAGAGAGGAGTGAGAGAGACAGGAGAGAGTGCGAGAGAGAGGAGTGAGACAGGAGAGACAGGAGAGAGAGAGACAGGTGAGAGAGAGACAGGAGAGAGAGAGACAGGAGTGAGTCAGTCATTATAATGTCTCTGTTGGTTCAACATACTGTTAAGCTATGGCCTGAATCTCTAACCATTTCTCTCCCGATGTGTGCCCTCATTCACTCTGTCTCATTTAATAGCCTGGGATATTCCCGAGAGCTCAACTTGGATTTAATAGGACGAGCGTCAGAGCCGGTGTGGTACGATTCGATCTCAGTCCTGTATTGACGCTTTGCCTGTTTGATGGTTCGTCGGAGGCTACAGTAGGATTTCTTATAAGCTTCCGGGTTAGAGACGTGCACCTTGAAAGGCGGCAACTCTAGCCTTTAGCTCAGTGTGGATGCTGCCTGTAATCCATGGTTTCTGGTTGGAGTATGTACACACGGTCACTGTGGGGACGACGTCATCCATACACTTATTGATGAAGCCAATGACAGATGTGGTGTACTCCTCAATGCCATCGGAGGAATCCCGGGACATGTTCCAGTCTGTGCAAAACAGTCCTGTAGTTTAGCATCTGAGTCATCTGACCTGAAAATAGCTGTGCAGCGACGCTCCCCATCCAACCTGACAGAGCTTGAGAGGATCTGCAGAGAAGAATGGGAGAAACTCTCCCAAATAGAGGTGTGCCAAGCTTCAACAATGTACCGAGTAAAGGGTTTGAAAACTTCTGTAAATGTGATATTTCAGTTTTTTTTTTTTAAATATACATTTGCAAAAAGCCCTTAACCTGTTTTTGCTTTGTCATTATGGGGTATTGTGTATAGATTGATGAGGGGGGGGGGGAGTTTTAATCAATTTTAGAATAAGGCTGTAACGTAACAAAATGTGGAAAAAGTCAAGGGGTCTGAATACTTTCCGAAGGCACTGTATATCGTACGTTTTAAAAATCTGGTGCATACGGAGCCCAGCCCAATCCAGGAAGTGGTACTCACGGTATCCTCGGTAGTTCCAGTTGCCGGGGATGTAGGCGTGCTGCACAGAGCCCTGCTGATTGGATGACGTCTGAAGGGCGTGACTCTGGGCCAGGGTCACAGGGGTCAGCTGGGCGGGGCTTAACTCCTGGGTCACCTGGGAGGAAGGGCTAAGAGGCTGACCCTGCAGGAACAACAGAGGACGATTGGTTGATTGTTGGATTGATACAGACCATGTGGAATGCACTATGCAGCTCTGGATAAGAGCATCTGCTGAATGACCAAAATGTCAAATGTAAATTCAGTATTTGCTTTAAAACATAGCACAGGTTTAAGAGTACTGTAAGGAGTTAGACCCCCCTAGTAAGGAGTTAGAACCCCCTAGTAAGGAGTTAGAACCCCCTAGTAAGGAGTTAGAACCCCCTAGTAAGGAGTTAGAACCCCCTAGTAAGGAGTTAGAACCCCCTAGTAAGGAGTTAGAACCCCCTAGTAAGGAGTTAGTACCCCTAGTAAGGAGTTAGATCCCCTAGTAAGGCGTTGGAATCCCTATAGACCCCGAGTAAGGAGTTAGAACCCCTATAGAACCCCTAGTAAGGCGTTGGAACCCCTATAGACCCTGAGTAAGGTGTTAGATCCCCTAGTAAGGAGTTAGAACCCCTATAGACCCCTAGTAAGGCGATAGAACCCCTATAGACCCCTAGTAAGGAGTTAGAACCCCTATAGAACCCCTAGTAAGGTGTTGGAACCCCTATAGACCCCTAGTAAGGCGTTGGAACCCCTATAGACCCCGAGTAAGGAGTTAGATCCCCTAGTAAGGAGTTAGAACCCCTAGTAAGGCGTTAGAACCCCTATAGACCCCTAGTAAGGAGTTAGAACCCCTAGTAAGGCGTTGAACCCCTATAGACCCCTAGTAAGGAGTTAGAACCCCTATAGAACCCCTAGTAAGGCGTTGGAACCCCTATAGACCCCTAGTAAGGAGTTAGAACCCCTATAGAACCCCTAGTAAGGAGTTAGAACCCCTATAGACCCCTAGTAAGGCGTTGGAACCCCTATAGACCCCGAGTAAGGAGTTAGAACCCCTAGTAAGGCGTTAGAACCCCTATAGACCCCTAGTAAGGCGTTAGAACCCCTAGTAAGGTGTTAGAACCCCTATAGACCTCTAGTAAGGCGTTAGAACCCCTAGTAAGGTGTTAGAACCCCTATAGACCTCTAGTAAGGCGTTAGAACCCCTATAGAACCCCTAGTAAGGCGTTAGAACCCCTATAGACCCCTAGTAAGGAGTTAGAACCCCTATAGACCCCTAGTAAGGAGTTAAATCCCCTAGTAAGGTGTTAGAACCCCTATAGACCCCTAGTAAGGAGTTAAATCCCCTAGTAAGGTGTTAGAACCCCTATAGACCCCTAGTAAGGAGTTAGAACCCCTAGTAAGGTGTTAGAACCCCTATAGACCCCTAGTAAGGAGTTAGAACCCCTAGTAAGGAGGTATTATTCTATCTTGACAAATGACAGCGGCTAAGGCGGCCCTGTGAAGAGACTCGTGTTTACCTGCGTGTTCTGTCCTGCCTCTGACACCTGTATGTGTTGCACCTGTATGGAGTGTTGGCTGTAACCATGGGGATCATGGAGCTGGGAAACATCCACGGTGGAATGTTGGGAGTGGGGAGAGCCGGCCTGAGGGAGGAAGAAGAGGCCAGAGACACACAGATCAGGTACATCATGTTTTTACAGGTTGAAGGGTTAGGGTCCAGGGGTTAGGGTCCAGGGGTTAGGGCCCAGGGGTTAGGGCCCAGGGGTTAGGGCCCAGGGGTTAGGGCCCAGGGGTTAGGGCCCAGGGGTTAGGGCCCAGGGGTTAGGGCCCAGGGGTTAGGGCCCAGGGGTTAGGGCCCAGGGGTTAGGGTATAGGGTCCAGGGGTTAGGGTCCAGGGGTTAGGGTCCAGGGGTTAGGGCCCAGGGGTTAGGGTCCAGGGGTTAGGGTCTAGGGTCCAGGGATTAGGGTCTAGGGGTTAGGGTCTAGGGGTTAGAGTCTAGGGGTTAGGGTCCAGGGGTTAGGGTCCAGGGGTTAGGGTCCAGGGGTTAGGGTCCAGGGGTTAGGGTCCAGGGGTTAGGGTCCAGGGGTTAGGGTCCAGGGGTTAGGGTCCAGGGGTTAGGGTCCAGGGGTTAGGGTCCAGGGGTTAGGGTCCAGGGGTTAGGGTCTTACCTGAACTTGGACCACCTGTAACTGTATGTGTTGAGGCTGGTTGATCCCTCCTCCTGATTGGCTGACTGGTATATACTGGATCCTCTGGTAATCCCCTGCGGCAGTACGGTAGTCTGTGGTCAGGGTCTGGGACAGCTCTGTCATCGCCTGGGTCAACAGGTCTGTCGTCTGGGGAAAGAAGAGAATTAGTGACTGGTTGGTTGATTGGAGATCTCAAATCCTTTCACCATCATCTCTGTATTTGTGTATGAGTACGTGTGTGTATAATATTGTGTATGATTGTGTGTGTGTGTGTGTTTAATTGTGTGTGTGTGTGTGTGTGTGTGTGTGTGTATAATTGTGTGTGTGTGTGTGTGTGTGTGTGTATAATTGTGTGTGTGTGTGTGTGTGTGTGTGTGTGTGTGTGTGTATAATTGTGTGTGTGTGTGTGTGTGTAATTGTGTGTGTGTGTGTGTGTGTGTATGTATAATTGTGTGTGTGTGTGTGTGTGTGTATGTATAATTGTGTGTGTGTGTGTGTGTGTGTAATTGTGTGTGTGTGTGTGTGTGTTCTCACCACGACAGCCTCAGAAGTGGTGCCATCGGTGGTGATGACAGCAGGGGCAGAGCAGATGACGGCGGTTGTGAGGGGAGCCTGGATGGTGTTGGCTAGCTGGGCGTACTCAGGGTGCTTCTTACGGATGTGCTGCACCATCTTAGTCTGGGGGAGGTTTGGAGGGGGGGCACATGGCAAGGGGCAGGTCCATGAGAAAATGTTCTACATAGCCTAGAATTCAGCAAGAGTGCTGGCTTTCAATCCAACCCAGCACAAAGACATCCCTCAGTCCATTATATCTCTACAGGACAAGACATCCCTCATCAGTCCAGTAGAGGGACATTTTATCTCTACAGGACAAAGACACCCTGGTAAAATATTCACACTAATTGGTCTCCAACTGAGAAGATCCAAAATGAGCAGGCTTTTGTTCCTGCCCAACACTATTATAACAGATGGTACCTTGCTACTGTACTGCTTGGCACAGTGCGGGCAGCAGACGGGGGCGGTGGCGATCGTTCCCGTCAGTTGGGTGTGTGTGCTCAGCATGGGGTCGGGCTCCCCGGGTACGGCAGGGCGGAGCTTCCTGATGCTGGGGGGTAGTTCCGCCCCCGGGTGGTTCTTCAGGATGTGGGCCTTGCGCTTACTGGCCGACTTATACACCTGGGGGAGGAGTTATTTACAGTGTATGTTAGCATGTTGTGAAGATAGACAAGACAGAGAGACAGGGTGGTTCTTTATACTCCAACTTTAAAACTGCCGATAGTCTCTCAGGTGGTTTTGGGTTTTGACCTGGGAAGATGCTTCTTAAACACCTAAAAACATTGAAAAGGGCTTTACCTGAGAAAAATCAACAATGCTGTTTCATAAACTAAAAATAATATCATTCAATTGCAACCTGTTTCATTAACAAAAAATAATAAAACAAAAAATAATTTAATTAAATTGCAACCTGTTTTCACAAACAAAAAATAATTTAATTAAATTGCAACCTGTTTTCATAAACAAAAAAATAATTTAATTAAATTGCAACCTGTTTTCATAAACAAAAGATAATTTAATTAAATTGCAACCTGTTTTCATAAATAAAAAAATATATATTTCGATTGCAACCTGTTTTCACAAACAAAAACTAATTTAATTAAATTGCAACCTGTTTTCACAAACAAAAAATAATTTAATTAAATTGCAACCTGTTTTCACAAACAAAAAATAATACAATTAAATTGCAACCTGTTTCATAAACTAAAATAATACAATTAAATTGCAACCTGTTTCATAAACTAAAAATAATATAATTAAATTGCAACCTGTTTCATAAACTAAAAATAATATAATTAAATTGCAACCTGTTTCATAAACTAAAAATAATATAATTAAATTGCAACCTGTTTCATAAACTAAAAATAATATAATTAAATTGCAACCTGTTTTCATAAACTAAAAATAATATAATTCAATTGCAACCTGTTTCATAAACTAAAAATAATACAATTAAATTGCAACCTGTTTCATAAACTAAAAATAATATAATTAAATTGCAACCTGTTTCATAAACTAAAAATAATATAATTAAATTGCAACCTGTTTTCATAAAGTAAAAATAATATAATTAAATTGCAACCTGTTTCATAAACTAAAAAAGAGACCCGTTTCAGACAGACATCTGTACCTTGTCACAGTACTGACAGAAGTAGTCTCTGTTGGGTTTGATGATGGGAAGAGTGAGCTCAGGAACTTCCTCTATACGCATCTCAGGGTGCCGCTTAGATAGATGGTTCACCTAGGATAGAGAGAGGGAGTAGGGTCAGTATAAAACACACAGACCGACATACAGCTCAATTATTGGCAGAGTGAAGCATTTTTGTTTTTTCCATTTCTGAAAAAGTTAAGACTCATAAATACCATTACAATAACAGGGGAGGTTAGCATTTTATATCATACCTCCAAGACATGCTAATCTCTCACCATTACAATAACAGGGGAGGTTAGCATTTTATATCATACCTCCAAGACATGCTAACCTCTCACCATTACAATAACAGGGGAGGTTAGCATTTTATATCATACCTCCAAGGCATGCTAACCTCTCACCATTACAATAACAGGGGAGGTTAGCATTTTATATCATACCCCCAAGACATGCTAACCTCTCACCATTACAATAACAGGGGAGGTTAGCATTTTATATCAAACCTCCAAGACATGCTAACCTCTCACCATTACAATAACAGGGGAGGTTAGCATTTTATATCATACCCCCAAGACATGCTAACCTCTCACCATTACAATAACAGGGGAGGTTAGCATTTTATATCATACCCCCCAAGACATGCTAACCTCTCACCATTACAATAACAGGGGAGGTTAGCATTTTATATCATACCCCCAAGACATGCTAACCTCTCACCATTACAATAACAGGGGAGGTTTTATATCATACCCCCAAGACATGCTAACCTCTCACCATTACAATAACAGGGGAGGTTAGCATTTTATATCATACCCCAAGACATGCTAACCTCTCACCATTACAATAACAGGGGAGGTTAGCATTTTATATCATACCCCCAAGACATGCTAACCTCTCACCATTACAATAACAGGGGAGGTTAGCATTTTATATCATACCCCCAAGACATGCTAACCTCTCACCATTACAATAACAGGGGAGGTTAGCATTTTATATCATACCCCCAAGACATGCTAACCTCTCACCATTACAATAACAGGGGAGGTTAGCATTTTATATCATACCAATAACAAGACATGCTAATCTCCCACCATTACAATAACAGGGGAGGTTAGCATTTTATATCATACCTGACCAAGACATGCTAACCTCTCACCATTACAATAACAGGGGAGGTTAGCATTTTATATCATACCTCCAAGACATGCTAACCTCTCACCATTACAATAACAGGGGAGGTTAGCATTTTATATCATACCTCCAAGACATGCTAACCTCTCACCATTACAATAACAGGGGAGGTTAGCATTTTATATCATACCCCCCAAGACATGCTAACCTCTCACCATTACAATAACAGGGGAGGTTAGCATTTTATATCATACCTCAAGACATGCTAACCTCTCACCATTACAATAACAGGAGAGGTTAGCATTTTATATCATACCCCCAAGACATGCTAACCTCTCACCATTACAATAACAGGGGAGGTTAGCATGTCTTGGAGGTATGATATAAAATGCTAACCTCCTGTAAAAATATGCTGTTCTGCCCCTGAACAAGGCAGTTAATCCACTGTTCCTAGGCTGTCATTGTAAATAAGAATTTGCTGTTAACTGACTTACCTAGTTACATTACAGCCTTATTCTACAAGGGACTAACTGACATACCTCAATCTTGGTTTCATCAAGACCATCAGGCCAATAACAAAAGTGAAAGCAGGTTTATAGTTTGTAAATGTATTAAAAATAAAACAACAGAAATACCTTATTTACATACTATAAGTATTCAGACCCTTTGCTATTCTGTATTCTGCCCCTGAACAAGGCAGTTAACCATTTTCATTGAAAATAAGAATTGGTTTTTAACTGACTTGACTAGGTAAAAAAAAAAAAAAAATGGGGGTGGCGGCATCATGGGGGATGATTTTCAGCGGATGGGAGACTAGTCAGGATCAATGGAAAGATGAACGGAGCAAAAAGAGGCCAGTTTTATTGCTTCTTTAAATCAGGACAACAGTTTCCAGCTGTGATTTAAAAAAAGAGTTTTCTAATGATCAATTAGCCTTCTAAAATGATGAACTTGATTAGGGAAGTTAGGAACCAATATACACAGGCAATTAGAAAAGACAAGACTAGCTTTTTCAAGCAGAAATTTGCATCCTGTAGCACAAACTCAAAAAAAGTATGGGACACTGAAGTCCATGGAGAATAAGAACACCTCCTCCCAGCTGCCCACTGCGCTGAGGCTAGGAAACACCGTCACCACTGATAAATCCACGATAATTGAGAATTTCAATAAGCATTTTTCTACGGCTGGCCATGCTTTCCACCTGGCTACTCCTACCCCGGTCAACAGCACTGCACCCCCCACAGCAACTCTACCACAGCAACTCGCCCAAGCCTTCCCCATTTCTCCTTCTCCCAAATCCAGGTAGCTGATGTTCTGAAAGAGCTGCAAAATCTGGACCGTACAAATCAGCCGGGCAAGACAATCTGGACCCTTTCTTTCTAAAATGATCTGCCGAACTTGTTGCAACCCCTATTACTAGCCTGTTCAACCTCTCTTTGGTATTGTCTGAGATCCCCAAAGATTGGAAAGCAGCCGCGGACATCCCCCTCTTCAAAGGGTGAGACACTCTAGACCCAAACTGCTACAGACCTATATCCATCCTGCCCTGCCTATCTAAGGTCTTCGAAAGCCAAGTCAACAAACAGATCACTGTCCATCTCGAATCCCACCGTACCTTCTCTGCTATGCAATCTGGTTTCAGAGCTAGTCATGGGTGCACCTCAGCCACGCTCAAGGTCCTAAACGACATCTTAACCGCCACCGATAAGAAACATTACTGTGCAGCCGTATTCATCGACCTGGCCAAGGCTTTCGACTCTGTCAATCACCACATTCTTATCGGCAGACTCAGTAGCCTTGGTTTCTCAAATGATTGCCTTGCCTGGTTCACCAACTACTTCTCAGACAGAGTTCAGTGTGTCAAATCAGAGGGCCTGTTGTCCGGACCTCTGGCAGTCTCTATTGGGGTGCCACAGGGTTCAATTCTCGGGCCAACTCTCTTCTCTGTATACATTAATGATGTCGCACTTGCTGCTGGTGAGTCTCTGGTCCACCTCTACGCAGACGACACCATTCTGTATACTTCTGGCCCTTCTTTGGACACTGTGTTAACAACCCTCCAGGCAAGCTTCACTGCCATACAACTCTCCTTCCGTGGCCTACAACTGCTATTAAATACAAGTAAATCTCAATGCATGCTCTTCAACCGATCACTGTCCACACCTGCCCACCCGTCCAGCATCACTGTTCTGGATGGTTCTGACTTTGAATATGTGGACAACTATAAATACCTGGATGTCTGGTTAGACTGTAAACTCTCCTTCCAGACTCACATTAAACATCTCCAATCCAAAATTAAATCTAGAATTGGCTTCCTATATCGCAACAAAGACTCCTTCACTCATGCTGCTAAACATATCCTCGTAAAACTGACCATCCTACCGATCCTCGACTTCAGCGACATCATTTACAAAATAGCCTCCAACACTCTACTCAACAAACTGGATGCAGTCTATCACAGTGCCATCCGTTTTGTCACCAAAGCCCCATATACTACCCACCATTGCTCAATTTTTTCAGTTTTTGATTTGTTAAAAAAGTTTGAAATATCTAATAAATGTCGTTCCACTTCATGATTGTGTCCCACTTGTTGTTGATTCTTCACAAAAAAATACAGTTTTATATCTTTATGTTTGAAGCCTGAAATGTGGCAAAAAAAATCGCAAAGTTCAAGGGGGCCGAATACTTTCACAAGGCACTGTATATATATATACACACACACACAGATACACACACACAAACACAGACAACACACACACACACACACACACACACACACACACACACACAAAAGACACACACACAAAGACATCCACTATATATGCACAAGTATGTGGACACCCCTTCAAATGAGTGGATTCGGCAAGTTCAGCCACAAGCGTTGCTGACAGGTGTATAAAATCGAGCTCACAGCCATGCAATCTCCATAGACAAACATTGACAGTGAAAATGGCTTTACTGAAGAGCTCAGTGACTTTCAACACGGCACAGTCATAGGATGCCACCTTTGTTTGTAAACGTTATGCCCTGCTAGAGCTTCCCCCGGTCAACTGTAAGTGCTGTTATTAGGAAATGGGAAAGTCTCGGAGCAACAACGGCTCAGCTGTGAAGTGGTAGACCAGTATCAATACTCACCAGCATACCTCGGCGTCTAAACCCCATCATACACATGCGACATTTAAACATGAAGCTCTCCAAGTCTGTGGTGGGAACCTTCTGCTTCAGGGCCTTGGAGCGATGGATACGGTCGGCCTTCTTAGCCTCGCGCTCTGGGTTGTGCATCCGCTGCATGTGCTCTCTCAGTTTATCCTTACGCTGAAGGGGAGGGAGGAGTGGGGGAGAGAGGAGATGGGGAGAGAGGAGAGGGGATGAGGGAGAGAGGGATGAGAGGTGAGGGAGAGAGGGATGAGAGGAGATGGGGAGAGAGTGATGAGAGGAGATGGGGAGAGAGTGATGAGAGGAGATGGGAGAGAGGAGATGGGGAGAGAGGAGAGGAGAGGGGAGAGAGGAGAGGAGAGGGGAGAGAGGAGAGGAGAGGGGAGAGAGTGATGAGAGGAGATGGGGAGAGAGGGATGAGAGGAGAGGGGAGAGAGGAGAGGAGGGGGAGAGAGGAGAGGGATGAGAGGGAGAAAGAGAGACAGAGAGAGGAGAGAGGGATGAGAGGAGATGGGGAGAGAGGAGAGGAGAGGGTGAGAGGAGAGGAGAGGGTGAGAGGAGAGGGAGAGAAGAGACGGATGAGAGGAGATGGGGAGAGGAGAGACGGATGAGAGGAGATGGGGAGAGAGGAGAGGAGATGGGGAGAGAGGGATAAGAGGAGATGGGGAGAGAGGAGAGGAGATGGGGAGAGAGGAGAGGAGAGGGAGAGGGGAGAGGGAGAGGGAGAGAGGGAGAGGGATGAGAGGAGAGGGGAGAGGAGAGGTGAGGGAGAGGGGGAGAGAGGAGAGGGAGAGAGGGATGAGAGGGAGAAAGAGAGACAGAGAGGAAAGGGGAGAGAGGGATGAGAGGAGATGGGGAGAGAGGAGAGGAGATGGGGAGAGAGGAGAGGGTGAGAGGAGAGGGAGAGGAGAGACGGATGAGAGGAGATGGGGAGAGGAGAGACGGATGAGAGGAGATGGGGAGAGAGGAGAGGAGATGGGGAGAGAGGGAGAGGGAGAGAGGAGAGGGGAGAGAGAGATGAGAGGAGATGGGGAGAGATGAGAGGAGATGGGGAGAGAGGAGAGGAGATGGGGAGAGAGGAGAGGAGATGGGGAGAGATGAGAGGAGATGGGGAGAGAAGAGAGGGGAGAGAGGAGAGGTGAGGGAGAGGGGGAGAGAGAGAGAGTGGAGAATAGAGGGTGAGAGACTGACAAGACTGAAACACACACACCTGTCTGCAGAGCTCAACTGAGTTACACTCAGACGAGTCACTGCACTGGTCAGGTCAGGTGGTCTGACATACTATACTTTAGGGTCAGGAGTTTTACCTGGAAAGGTCAGAAAGTCAGGAAAGCTCTTGGTTCTACAGTTATTGGCATTTTTATTTTGTCTGTCTGTCTGTCTGTCTGTCACACACACACACACACACACACACACAAAACCACACACACACACACACACAAAACCACACACACACACACACACCTCACCTTAAACTGCTTCCCACAGGTGGAGCAGAGGAAGTCTTTGCGGTCGCTGTGCCGCAGCATGTGGAGCCGCAGCTTGTCAGGTCTGCAGAACGCCTTGTCACAGTCTGAGCACTGAAAGATCTTCTCAGAGTGGAAGCTACGAACATGCTTCTTCACCTGGTGGAGAGACCAGACCAGGAGAGAGTTAGGGACACCACTAGAGCAGTAGATCCATGTCCTACTGTCTACTGATTGATTCATTGATCGGTACAGAGTGGCTATCATTTTAACAGGTAAGACGACTGAAAACACATTGTCATCTACAAGGGGATCAGAGGAGATGAGTTTGTATGACAGTTATACACTGGATGTACAAAACACTGACACAGACTGACCAGGTGAATCCAGGTGAATGATCCCTTACTGATCTCACCTGTTAAATCCATTTCAATCAGTGTAGATGAAGAGGAGGAGACAGGTTAATGAAGGATTAGATGAAGAGGAGGAGACAGGTTAATGAAGGATTAGATGAAGAGGAGGAGACAGGTTAATGAAGGATTAGATGAAGAGGAGGAGACAGGTTAAATAAGGATTAGATGAAGAGGAGGAGACAGGTTAATGAAGGATTAGATGAAGAGGAGGAGACAGGTTAATGAAGGATTAGATGAAGAGGAGGAGACAGGTTAAATAAGGATTAGATGAAGAGGAGGAGACAGGTTAATGAAGGATTAGATGAAGAGGAGGAGACAGGTTAATGAAGGATTAGATGAAGAGGAGGAGACAGGTTAAATAAGGATTAGATGAAGAGGAGGAGACAGGTTAATGAAGGATTAGATGAAGAGGAAGAGACAGGTTAATGAAGGATTAGATGAAGAGGAGGAGACAGGTTAAATAAGGACTAGATGAAGAGGAGGAGACAGGTTAAATAAGGACTAGATGAAGAGGAGGAGACAGGTTAAATAAGGACTAGATGAAGAGGAGGAGACAGGTTAATGAAGGATTAGATGAAGAGGAGGAGACAGGTTAATGAAGGATTAGATGAAGAGGAGGATAAATAAGGATTAGATGAAGAGGAGGAGACAGGTTAAATAAGGACTAGATGAAGAGGAGGAGACAGGTTAATGAAGGATTAGATGAAGAGGAGGAGACAGGTTAATGAAGGACTAGATGAAGAGGAGGAGACAGGTTAATGAAGGATTAGATGAAGAGGAGGAGACAGGTTAATGAAGGATTAGATGAAGAGGAGGATAAATAAGGACTAGATGAAGAGGAGGAGACAGGTTAAATAAGGACTAGATGAAGAGGAGGAGACAGGTTAATGAAGGACTAGATGAAGAGGAGGAGACAGGTTAATGAAGGATTAGATGAAGAGGAGGATAAATAAGGATTTTTAAGCCATGAGACAAGGATTGTGTATGCCTTTGAACGGGGATGTTAGTGACTTTGAACAGGGGTAAGGTAGTAGATGCCATTGAACAGGGGTAAGGTAGTAGATGCCTTTGAGTAGATGGGGGGGGTAAGGTAGTAGATGCCTTTGAACCATTGGGGGGTAAGGTAGTAGATGCCTTTGAACAGGGGTAAGGTAGTAGATGCCTTTGAACGGGGGGGTAGTAGATAAGGTAGTAGATGCCTTTGAACGGGGGGTAAGGTAGTAGATGCCTTTGAACGGGGGGGGGTAAGGTAGTAGATGCCTTTGAACGGGGGGGGTAAGGTAGTAGATGCCTTTGAACGGGGGTAAGGTAGTAGATGCCATTGAACGGGGGTAAGGTAGTAGATGCCATTGAACGGGGGTAAGGTAGTAGATGCCATTGAACGGGGGTAAGGTAGTAGATGCCATTGAACGGGGGGTAAGGTAGTAGATGCCTTTGAACGGGGGGTAAGGTAGTAGATGCCTTTGAACGGGGGGGTAAGGTAGTAGATGCCTTTGAACGGGGGGTAAGGTAGTAGATGCCTTTGAACGGGGGGGTAAGGTAGTAGATGCCTTTGAACGGGGGGGGTAGTGGGTGAAGGTAGTAGATGCCTTTGAACGGGGGGGTAAGGTAGTAGATGCCTTTGAACGGGGGTAAGGTAGTGGGTGACATTGAACGGGGGTAAGGTAGTGGGTGACATTGAACGGGGGTAAGGTAGTAGGTGCCAGGCGCTAAGGTTTGGGACAACTATAACACGGCTGGGTTTTCCCACTCAACAGTTTCCTGTGTATCAAGAACGGTCCACCACCCAAAAGGACATCCAGCCAACTGGACACAACTGTGGGAAGCATTGGAGTCAACATGGACCAGCATCTCTGTGGAACGCTTTCAACACCTTGTAGAGTCAACATGGGTCAGCGTCCCTGTGGAACGCTTTCAACACCTTGTAGAGTCAAAATGGGCCAGCGTCCCTGTGGAACGCTTTCAACACCTTGTAGAGTCAAAATGGGCCAGCATCCCTGTGGAACGCTTTCAACACCTTGTAGAGTCAACATGGGTCAGCGTCCCTGTGGAACGCTTTCAACACCTTGTAGAGTCAACATGGGCCAGCGTCCCTGTGGAACGCTTTCAACACCTTGTAGAGTCAACATGGACCAGCATCTCTGTGGAACGCTTTCAACACCTTGTAGAGTCAACATGGACCAGCATCTCTGTGGAACGCTTTGGACACCTTGTAGAGTCAACATGGGTCAGCGTCCCTGTGGAACGCTTTCAACACCTTGTAGAGTCAACATGGGCCAGCATCCTGTGGAACACCTTGTAGAGTCAAATGGACCAGCGTCCTGTGGAACAACACCTTGTAGAGTCAACATGGACCAGCATCTCTGTGGAACGCTTTCAACACCTTGTAGAGTCAACATGGACCAGCATCTCTGTGGAACGCTTTCAACACCTTGTAGAGTCAACATGGGCCAGCATCCCTGTGGAACGCTTTCAACACCTTGTAGAGTCAACATGGGTTAGCGTCCCTGTGGAACGCTTTCAACACCTTGTAGAGTCAAAATGGGCCAGCGTCCCTGTGGAACGCTTTCAACACCTTGTAGAGTCAACATGGGTCAGCGTCCCTGTGGAACGCTTTCAACACCTTGACCCAACGTTTTGAGGCTGTTCTGAGGGCAAAGGGGGATGCAACTCAATATTAGGAAGGTGTTCTTAATGTTTTGTAGACTCAGCGTAGACCTAACCTGTCTCTAACCTGTATGAAGTCCGTGAAGACCTCCTCATAGAAGGTGTGTGTTGATAAGAGATATCTCCATCTCTAACCTGTATGAAGTCCGTGAAGACCTCCTCATAGAAGGTGTGTGTTGATAAGAGATATCTCCATCTCTAACCTGTATGAAGTCCGTGAAGACCTCCTCGTAGAAGGTGTGTGTGTGTTGATAGAGATATCTCCATCTCTAACCTGTATGAAGTCTGAAGACTTCCTCGTAGAAGGTGTGTGTGTGTTGATAACAGAGATATCTCCATCTCTAACCTGTATGAAGTCCGTGAAGACCTCCTCGTAGAAGGTGTGTGTGTGTTGATAACAGAGATATCTCCATCTCTAACCTGTATGAAGTCCGTGAAGACCTCCTCATAGAAGGTGTGTGTGTGTTGATAACAGAGATATCTCCATCTCTAACCTGTATGAAGTCCGTGAAGACCTTCTTGCAGGAAGGGCATGTGAAGCGTCCGTTTACAGCATGTCCACCCACATGTTCTTTGAGCAGGTCCAGACGATCGAAGGTGTCGGTGCAGAACAGACAGGAGTAGGTCCGGTGTTCTGAGTGAAGCAGGAGATGGTCCTCCAACGCACTGTGGGACAGGAAACCTTTATCTGAGCAGAAGAAGACAGAAAATAAAAACATGTACAGTGGGGCAAAAAAGTATTTAGTCAGAAAGATGAGAGAGGTCTGTCATTTTCATCATAGATACACTTCAACTATGACAGACAAAATGAGAAGAAAAAAAAATCCAGAAAATCACATTGTAGGATTTTTTATGAATTTAGTTGCAAATTATGGTGGAAAATAAGTATTATAAATAAGTATCCCTGGTGAAAACGTAGTGCGCCGCACTATCCAGGGAACAGGGTCCTATTTGATGCGAGGACGGAGACCGAGTGCGTCCATATGTCCAGGGGACGGAGTGTTCCTGCAGGTTCCTTACTGCAGTGATGACAGGACAGGTAGGCGTCACGGCCGTGGACTCTTAGGTGGATCTCCAGCTTGTCCTGGTCTCTGAAGGCTTTACCACAGTGGGTACACTTAAAGGGCCGGAACGACTTCCTGATGAACAGGTGCTGCAGGGCCGCGTTCTGAGAGAGAGGAGAGAGAGGAGGGAGATAGAGAGAGAGTGGAGACCGAGAGAGAGGAGAGAGAGGAGACCGAGAGAGAGGAGAGAGAGAGAGAGGAGAGACAGAGAGAGAGAGAGAGAGTGAGAGAGAGGAGAGAGAGAAGAGAGAGAGAGAGGAGAGAGAGAAAGAGAGAGAGGAGAGAGAGAGAGGAGAGAGAGGAGAGGAGAGAGAGAGAGAGAGAGAGAGAGAGAGAGAGAGAGAGAGAGTGAGAGGAGAGAGAGGGGAGACCGAGAGAGAGGAGAGAGAGAGAGAGAGAGAGAGAGAGAGAGAGAGTGAGAGAGAGAGTGAGAGAGAGGAGAGAGAGAAGAGAGAGAGAGAGGAGAGAGAGATAGAGAGAGGAGAGAGAGGAAGAGAGGAGAGAGAGAGAGAGGAGAGAGAGGAAGAGAGGAGAGAGAGAGGAGAGAGAGGAGAGAGAAAAGAGAGAGGAGAGAGGACACAACGTTTTGAATAGACAACTTTGTTTCAACATAAAACACAGCACAGACAAAGACTTCCACTGAAGCAGGAAGGACTGGACAGATGTAATGGATAGGAGATGGAGGAGGCGTACGGTTCAGATATCACATAAACACCATGGAGATGACAGCCACCCCCATCCTCCACATGAACACCATGGAGATGACAGCCACCCCCCCATCCTCCACATAAACACCATGGAGATGACAGCCACCCCCCCATCCTCCACATGAACACCATGGAGATGACAGCCACCCCCCCATCCTCCACATAAACACCATGGAGATGACAGCCACCCCCCATCCTCCACATAAACACCATGGAGATGACAGCCACCCCCATCCTCCACATGAACACCATGGAGATGACAGCCACCCCCCATCCTCCACATAAACACCATGGAGATGACAGCCACCCCCCCATCCTCCACATAAACACCATGGAGATGACAGCCACCCCCCATCCTCCACATAAACACCATGGAGATGACAGCCACCCCCCCCCCATGGAGATGACAGCCATCCTCCACATAAACACCATGGAGATGACAGCCACCCCCCATCCTCCACATAAACACCATGGAGATGACAGCCACCCCCATCCTCCACATAAACACCATGGAGATGACAGCCACCCCCCATCCTCCACATAAACACCATGGAGATGACAGCCACCCCCATCCTCCACATAAACACCATGGAGATGACAGCCACCCCCATCCTCCACATGAACACCATGGAGATGACAGCCACCCCCATCCTCCACATAAACACCATGGAGATGACAGCCACCCCCCATCCTCCACATAAACACCATGGAGATGACAGCCACCCCCCATCCTCCACATAAACACCATGGAGATGACAGCCACCCCCCCCCATCCTCCACATAAACACCATGGAGATGACAGCCACCCCCCCATCCTCCACATAAACACCATGGAGATGACAGCCACCCCCCCTCCACATCCTCCACATAAACACCATGGAGATGACAGCCACCCCCATCCTCCACATGAACACCATGGAGATGACAGCCACCCCCCCATCCTCCACATAAAAACACCATGGAGATGACAGCCACCCCCATCCTCCACATAAACACCATGGAGATGACAGCCACCCCCCATCCTCCATCCTCCCACCCCCCCATAAACACCATGGAGATGACAGCCACCCCCATCCTCCACATAAACACCATGGAGATGACAGCCACCCCCATCCTCCACATGAACACCATGGAGATGACAACCACCCCCCCATCCTCCACATGAACACCATGGAGATGACAGCCACCCCCCCATCCTCCACATAAACACCATGGAGATGACAGCCACCCCCCATCCTCCACATGAACACCATGGAGATGACACCCACCCCCACTCCTCCACATAAACACCATGGAGATGACAGCCACCCCCCATCCTCCACATGAACACCATGGAGATGACAGCCACCCCCCCATCCTCCACATAAACACCATGGAAGATGACAGCCACCCCCCCCATCCTCCACATGAACACCATGGAGATGACAGCCACCCCCATCCTCCACATAAACACCATGGAGATGACAGCCACCCCCATCCTCCACATAAACACCATGGAGATGACAGCCACCCCCATCCTCCACATAAACACCATGGAGATGACATAAACACCATGGAGATGACCCCCCCCCCCATCCTCCACATAAACACCATGGAGATGACAGCCACCCCCCCCATCCTCCACATAAACACCATGGAGATGACAGCCACCCCCCATCCTCCACATAAACACCATGGAGATGACAGCCACCCCCCATCCTCCACATGAACACCATGGAGATGACAGCCACCCCCCATCCTCCACATCACTCCACATGAACACCATGGAGATGA
This sequence comes from Oncorhynchus masou masou, assembly GCF_036934945.1. Taxonomy (NCBI): domain Eukaryota; kingdom Metazoa; phylum Chordata; class Actinopteri; order Salmoniformes; family Salmonidae; genus Oncorhynchus; species Oncorhynchus masou. The sequence continues at coordinate 88,043,845 of NC_088220.1, read as the reverse complement.
CAGCCACCCCCATCCTCCACATGAACACCATGGAGATGACAGCCACCCCCATCCTCCACATAAACACCATGGAGATGACAGCCACCCCCATCCTCCACATAAACACCATGGAGATGACAGCCACCCCCATCCTCCAAATAAACACCATGGAGATGACAGCCACCCCCCCATCCTCCACATAAACACCATGGAGATGACAGCCACCCCCCATCCTCCAAATAAACACCATGGAGATGACAGCCACCCCCCATCCTCCAAGCCTGACCTACCTGCACGTCCATCTTTATGGGGCATTAAGACGAAAGAGAAATATACTGTTGTCAAGACCTGGCCTCTACACACTGTATGACTCCTGGTAACACTACAGACCAGGGCTGTATGACTCCTGGTAACACTACAGACCAGGGCTGTATGACTCCTGGTAACACTACAGACCAGGACTGTATGACCAGGGCTCCTGGTAACACTACAGACCAGGGCTGTATGACTCCTGGTAACACTACAGACCAGGGCTGTATGACTCCTGGTAACACTACAGACCAGGGCTGTATGACTCCTGGTAACACTACAGACCAGGGCTGTATGACTCCTGGTAACACTACAGACCAGGGCTGTATGACTCCTGGTAACACTACAGACCAGGGCTGTATGACTCCTGGTAACACTACAGACCAGGGCTGTATGACTCCTGGTAACACTACAGACCAGGGCTGTATGACTCCTGGTAACACTACAGACCAGGGCTGTATGACTCCTGGTAACACTGACCAGGTGTAACACTACAGACCAGGGCTGTATGACTCCTGGTAACACTACAGACCAGGGCTGTATGACTCCTGACCAGGACTGTAGGACTGTAACAACACTACAGACCAGGACTGTAGGACTGTATGACTCCTGGTAACACTACAGACCAGGGCTGTATGACTCCTGGTAACACTACAGACCAGGACTGTATGACTCCTGGTAACACTACAGACCAGGACTGTATGACTCCTGGTAACACTACAGACCAGGGCTGTATGACTCCTGGTAACACTACAGACCAGGGCTGTATGACTCCTGACCAGGGCTGTAACTCCTGGTACACTACAGACCAGGGCTGTATGACTCCTGGTAACACTACAGACCAGGGCTGTATGACTCCTGGTAACACTACAGACCAGGGCTGTATGACTCCTGGTAACACTACAGACCAGGGCTGTATGACTCCTGGTAACACTACAGACCAGGACTGTAGGACTGTATGACTCCTGGTAACACTACAGACCAGGGCTGTATGACTCCTGGTAACACTACAGACCAGGACTGTATGACTCCTGGTAACACTACAGACCAGGACTGTATGACTCCTGGTAACACTACAGACCAGGGCTGTATGACTACTTGTAAAACTACAGACCAGGACTGTATGACTCCTGGTAACACTACAGACCAGGGCTGTATGACTCCTGGTAACACTACAGACCAGGGCTGTATGACTGACTCAGACCAGGGCTGGACTAACACTACAGACTCAACACTACAGACCAGGCTGTATGACTCCTGGTAAGACCAGGGCTGTATGACAGACCAGGGCTGTATGACTCCTGGTAACACAACAGACCAGGGCTGTATGACTCCTGGTAACACTACAGACCAGGGCTGTATGACTCCTGGTAACACTACAGACCAGGGCTGTATGACTCCTGGTAACACTACAGACCAGGGCTGTATGACTCCTGGTAACACTACAGACCAGGGCTGTATGACTCCTGGGAACACTACAGACCAGGGCTGTATGACTCCTGGTAACACTACAGACCAGGGCTGTATGACTCCTGGTAACACTACAGACCAGGGTGGCGTTCAGTCGCCACTAAACAGGAGAAAACCTTTAATGCTTCCTGAAGTGTTTTTTTTAATTTATTTTACATTTCAATATGTTTTCTCCCATTTCGCTACTGAACACAGCACAGGGCCTCGTCCGCTCCCCGGTCTTACCCGTATCCTCTTCGCCCGTCGCATGTCCTGGGGGGTGAGGCTGAGGTGAGGTTCTGCCGGGGCAGGGGCGCTGCTCTGGGACGGGTCATCTTTGATGGGGCGTAGGGGTGGGTCGGTGGTGGTGGGTGGGGGGTCTGTTTCTGCGTCGGGGGCCAGGTCTCCTCCAGGGGTGTCTAGTTGTGCCTCTGTCTCCAACCCTCCACCCCCCTCCCCGTCTGTCTCCAGCTCTACCACCTTGAAACCATTCAGAGCACCGTCAGCTCTCTCCTCATACGGCAGCTTCCCTACGAACCCCAGCAGCTCCTGTGACACATTCAGATACAGGTCCATCAGTATGGAGACAGATACAGGTCTATCAGTATGGAGACAGATACATTCAGATACAGGTCCATCAGTATGGAGACAGATACAGGTCTATCAGTATGGAGACAGATACATTCAGATACAGGTCCATCAGTATGGAGACAGATACAGGTCCATCAGTATGGAGACAGATACAGGTCCATCAGTATGGAGACAGATACATTCAGATACAGGTCCATCAGTATGGAGACAGATACATCCATCAGTATGGAGACAGATCATTCATCAGGTCCATCAGTATGGACAGATACATTCAGATACAGGTCCATCAGTATGGAGACAGATACATTCAGATACAGTCCATCAGTATGGAGACAGATACAGGTCCATCAGTATGGAGACAGATACATTCAGATACAGGTCCATCAGTATGGAGACAGACACATTCAGATACAGGTCCGATACATTCAGATACAGGTCCATCAGTATGGAGACAGATACAGGTCCATCAGTATGGAGACAGATACATTCAGATACAGGTCCATCAGTATGGAGACAGATACAGGTCTATCAGTATGGAGACAGATACATCTATCAGATGGAGACAGATACAGGTCCATCAGTATGGAGACAGATACAGGTCTATCAGTATGGAGACAGATACATTCAGATACAGGTCCATCAGTATGGAGACAGATACAGGTCCATCAGTATGGAGACAGATACATTCAGATACAGGTCCATCAGTATGGAGACAGACACATTCAGATACAGGTCCATCAGTATGGAGACAGATACATTCAGATACAGGTCTATCAGTATGGAGACAGATACATTCAGATACAGGTCCATCAGTATGGAGACAGACACATTCAGATACAGGTCCATCAGTATGGAGACAGATACAGACAGATACAGGTCTATCAGTATGGAGACAGATACAGGTCCATCAGTATGGAGACAGATACATTCAGATACAGGTCTATCAGTATGGAGACAGATACATTCAGATACAGGTCCATCAGTATGGAGACAGATACATTCAGATACAGGTCCATCAGTATGGAGACAGATACAGGTCTATCAGTATGGAGACAGATACAGGTCCATCAGTATGGAGACAGATACAGGTCTATCAGTATGGAGACAGATACATTCAGATACAGGTCTATCAGTATGGAGACAGATACATTCAGATACAGGTCCATCAGTATGGAGACAGATACAGGTCTATCAGTATGGAGACAGACACATTCAGATACAGGTCCATCAGTATGGAGACAGATACAGGTCTATCAGTATGGAGACAGATACATTCAGATACAGGTCTATCAGTATGGAGACAGATACATTCAGATACAGGTCCATCAGTATGGAGACAGACACATTCAGATACAGGTCCATCAGTATGGAGACAGATACATTCAGATACAGGTCCATCAGTATGGAGACAGATACATTCAGATACAGGTCCATCAGTATGGAGACAGACACATTCAGATACAGGTCCATCAGTATGGAGACAGATACAGGTCTATCAGTATGGAGACAGATACATTCAGATACAGGTCCATCAGTATGGAGACAGATACATTCAGATACAGGTCCATCAGTATGGAGACAGATACATTCAGATACAGGTCCATCAGTATAGAGACAGATACAGGTCCATCAGTATGGAGACAGATACATTCAGATACAGGTCTATCAGTATGGAGACAGATACAGGTCCATCAGTATGGAGACAGATACAGGTCCATCAGTATGGAGACAGATACAGGTCTATCAGTATGGAGACAGATACATTCAGATACAGGTCTATCAGTATGGAGACAGATACAGGTCCATCAGTATGGAGACAGATACAGGTCTATCAGTATGGAGACAGACACATTCAGATACAGGTCCATCAGTATGGAGACAGATACATTCAGATACAGGTCCATCAGTATGGAGACAGATACAGGTCCATCAGTATGGAGACAGATACATTCAGATACAGGTCCATCAGTATGGAGACAGATACATTCAGATACAGGTCTATCAGTATGGAGACAGATACAGGTCTATCAGTATGGAGACAGATACAGGTCCATCAGTATGGAGACAGATACAGGTCTATCAGTATGGAGACAGATACAGGTCCATCAGTATGGAGACAGATACAGGTCCATCAGTATGGAGACAGATACATTCAGATACAGGTCCATCAGTATGGAGACAGATACAGGTCTATCAGTATGGAGACAGATACATTCAGATACAGGTCCATCAGTATGGAGACAGATACAGGTCTCAGTATGGAGACAGACAGATACAGGTCCATCAGTATGGAGACAGATACAGGTCTATCAGTATGGAGACAGACACATTCAGATACAGGTCCATCAGTATGGAGACAGATACAGGTCCATCAGTATGGAGACAGATACAGGTCCATCAGTATGGAGACAGATACATTCAGATACAGGTCTATCAGTATAGAGACAGATACAGGTCCATCAGTATGGAGACTGATACAGGTCTATCAGTATGGAGACAGATACATTCAGATACAGGTCCATCAGTATGGAGACAGATACAGGTCCATCAGTATGGAGACAGATACATTCAGATACAGGTCTATCAGTATGGAGACAGATACAGGTCTATCAGTATGGAGACAGATACATTCAGATACAGGTCTATCAGTATGGAGACAGATACAGGTCCATCAGTATGGAGACAGATACAGGTCCATCAGTATGGAGACAGATACAGATACAGTCTATCAGTATGGAGACAGATACAGGTCCATCAGTATGGAGACAGATACAGGTCCATCAGTATGGAGACAGATACATTCAGATACAGATACAGTCCATCAGTATGGAGACAGATACATTCAGATACAGGTCCATCAGTATGGAGACAGATACAGGTCTATCAGTATGGAGACAGACACATTCAGATACAGGTCCATCAGTATGGAGACAGATACATTCAGATACAGGTCCATCAGTATGGAGACAGATACATTCAGATACAGGTCCATCAGTATGGAGACAGATACAGGTCTATCAGTATGGAGACAGATACAGGTCTATCAGTATGGAGACAGATACATTCAGATACAGGTCCATCAGTATGGAGACAGATACAGGTCCATCAGTATGGAGACAGATACAGGTCTATCAGTATGGAGACAGATACATTCAGATACAGGTCCATCAGTATGGAGACAGATACATTCAGATACAGGTCTATCAGTATGGAGACAGATACATTCAGATACAGGTCTATCAGTATGGAGACAGATACAGGTCCATCAGTATGGAGACAGATACATTCAGATACAGGTCCATCAGTATGGAGACAGATACAGGTCTATCAGTATGGAGACAGATACATCTATCAGATGGAGACAGATACATTCAGATACAGGTCCATCAGTATGGAGACAGATACAGGTCCATCAGTATGGAGACAGATACAGGTCTATCAGTATGGAGACAGATACATTCAGATACAGGTCCATCAGTATGGAGACAGATACAGGTCCATCAGTATGGAGACAGATACAGGTCTATCAGTATGGAGACAGATACATTCAGATACAGGTCCATCAGTATGGAGACAGATACATTCAGATACAGGTCCATCAGTATGGAGACAGATACAGGTCCATCAGTATGGAGACAGATACATTCAGATACAGGTCCATCAGTATGGAGACAGATACAGGTCCATCAGTATGGAGACAGATACATTCAGATACAGGTCTATCAGTATGGAGACAGATACATTCAGATACAGGTCCATCAGTATGGAGACAGATACAGGTCCATCAGTATGGAGACAGATACATTCAGATACAGGTCCATCAGTATGGAGACAGATACATTCAGATACAGGTCTATCAGTATGGAGACAGATACAGGTCCATCAGTATGGAGACAGATACATTCAGATACAGGTCCATCAGTATGGAGACATTCAGTCTATACCTGGTTAACAGTAATACACTACAGGCCCTTGGGTAACAGTAATGCACTGCAGGCCCCTGGGTAACAGCAATGCACTACAGGCCCCTGGGTAACAGTAATGCACTACAGGCCCCTGGTTAACAGCAATGCACTACAGGCCCCTGGTTAACAGTAATGCACTACAGGCCCCTGGGTAACAGCAATGCACTACAGGCCCCTGGGTAACAGCAATGCACTACAGGCCCCTGGTTAACAGTAATGCACTACAGGCCCCTGGGTAACAGCAATGCACTGCGTAGAGAATAGGAGACAATTTGGGACAGTGTTATGACTGTTACACAGTAGTACGTACCGGTGTCTTGTCCCCTGCCGTGGAGATCGAAGGGTCCAACCGGATGAATTTAGGGGGGCGGCCCGGTCTCCTTCCTGTCCCAAACCTCTTTCTGCCACGCCCACGAGCACGCCCCTTCGGTCTGCAGAAAGACAGGTTAATTAAAGTCGATCCACTCGATCATTCAATTCAATCAGGCTTTTTACTAAACACATGTTTTTTAAACTGTGTTTTACAGGTCTAGGAGAGGACTGTGGGGGACGGGTGTTGACCACTGTGTTACCTGGGGACGCAGTCCAGTTTGTCATCGTGCATGTTGAGGTGCTGCTGCAGCTGTTCTGAACTCACGAAGCGTCTGTTGCACTCGTAACACGGCCAGTTCTTCTCCTGCTCGCGTAACACTGAAAACACAACCACAGTCATGGGTCTGTTGCACTCGTAACACGGCCAGTTCTTCTCCTGCTCGCGTAACACTGAAAACACAACCACAGTCATGGGTCTGTTGCACTCGTAACACGGCCAGTTCTTCTCCTGCTCGCGTAACACTGAAAACACAACCACAGTCATGGGTCTGTTGCACTCGTAACACGGCCAGTTCTTCTCCTGCTCGCGTAACACTGAAAACACAACCACAGTCATGGGTCTGTTGCACTAAATTCTCCACTGGTGCACCAGCACATGATTTGGTCAAAACAATTGTTTTATAATATCTTTTAGAATTCATAATGACCTGGGTTGCGTCCCATAATGTACCTGCTGTCCTTACAGAACCAGGCTAATAACAACTAGCCTTCTTAGCAGAACCAGGCTAATAACAACTAGCCGTCTTAGCAGAACCAGGCTAATAACGACTAGCCGTCTTAGCAGAACCAGGCTAATAACGACTAGCCGTCTTAGCAGAACCAGGCTAATAACGACTAGCCGTCTTAGCAGAACCAGGCTAATAACGACTAGCCGTCTTAGCAGAACCAGGCTAATAACGACTAGCCGTCTTAGCAGGACCAGGCTAATAACTACTAGCCGTCTTAGCAGGACCAGGCTAATAACGACTAGCCGTCTTAGCAGAACCAGGCTAATAACGACTAGCCGTCTTAGCAGAACCAGGCTAATAACGACTAGCCGTCTTAGCAGGACCAGGCTAATAACGACTAGCCGTCTTAGCAGGACCAGGCTAATAACAACTAGCCGTCTTAGCAGAACCAGGCTAATAACGACTAGCCGTCTTAGCAGAACCAGGCTAATAACGACTAGCCGTCTTAGCAGGACCAGGCTAATAACGACTAGCCGTCTTAGCAGGAACAGGCTAATAACGACTAGCCGTCTTAGCAGAACCAGGCTAATAACGACTAGCCGTCTTAGCAGAACCAGGCTAATAACGACTAGCCGTCTTAGCAGGATCATGCTAATAACGACTAGCCGTCTTAGCAGAACCAGGCTAATAACGACTAGCCGTCTTAGCAGAACCAGGCTAATAACGACTAGCCGTCTTAGCAGAACCAGGCTAATAACGACTAGCCGTCTTAGCAGAACCAGGCTAATAACGACTAGCCGTCTTAGCAGAACCAGGCTAATAATGACTAGCCACCTTGTAAATGAGCATGCCCCCGTGTTCTTGTCTTTAAATGAGCATGCCCCCGTGTTCTTGTATTTAAATGAGCATGCCCCCGTGTTCTTGTCTTTAAATGAGCATGCCCCCGTGTTCTTGTATTTAAATGAGCATGCCCCCGTGTTCTTGTATTTAAATGAGCATGCCCCCGTGTTCTTGTATTTAAATGAGCATGCCCCCGTGTTCTTGTATTTAAATGAGCATGCCCCCGTGTTCTTGTATTTAAATGAGCATGCCCCCGTGTTCTTGTATTTAAACGAGCATGCCCCCGTGTTCTTGTATTTAAACGAGCATGCCCTTGTGTTGGGGGCGGCAGGGTAGCCTAGTGGTTAGCACGTTGGACTAGTAACCAGAAGGTTGCAAATTCAAACCCCCGAGCTGATAAGGTACAAATCTGTCATTCTGCCCCTTGAACAAGGCAGTTAACCCACTGTTCCTAGACCAGTTAACCCACTGTTCCTAGGCCAGTTAACCCACTGTTCCTAGGCCAGTTAACCCACTGTTCCTAGGCCAGTTAACCCACTGTTCCTAGGCCAGTTAACCCACTGTTCCTAGGCCAGTTAACCCACTGTTCCTAGGCCAGTTAACCCACTGTTCCTAGGCCAGTTAACCCACTGTTCCTAGGCCAGTTAACCCACTGTTCCTAGGCCAGTTAACCCACTGTTCCTAGGCCAGTTAACCCACTGTTCCTAGACCAGTTAACCCACTGTTCCTAGACCAGTTAACCCACTGTTCCTAGACCAGTTAACCCACTGTTCCTAGGCCAGTTAACCCACTGTTCCTAGACCAGTTAACCCACTGTTCCTAGACCAGTTAACCCACTGTTCCTAGACCAGTTAACCCACTGTTCCTAGACCAGTTAACCCACGGTTCCTAGACCAGTTAACCCACGGTTCCTAGACCAGTTAACCCACTGTTCCTAGACCAGTTAACCCACTGTTCCTAGACCAGTTAACCCACTGTTCCTAGACCAGTTAACCCACTGTTCCTAGACCATCATTGAAATAAGGATTTGTTCTTAACTGACTTGCCTGGTTAAATAAAGGTATAAAAAATGCCCTTGTGTTCTTGTATTTAAATGAGCATTCCCTTGTGTTATTATATATAAATGAGCATTCCCTTGTGTTATTGTATATTAATGAGCATTCCCCTGTGTTATTGTATATTAATGAGCATTCCCTTGTGTTCTTGTATATTAATGAGCATTCCCTTGTGTTCTTGTATATTAATGAGCATTCCCTTGTGTTATTGTATATTAATGAGCATTCCCTTGTGTTATTGTATATTAATGAGCATTCCCTTGTGTTATTGTATATTAATGAGCATTCCCTTGTGTTCTTGTATATTAATGAGCATTCCCTTGTGTTCTTGTATATTAATGAGCATTCCCTTGTGTTCTTGTATATTAATGAGCATTCCCTTGTGTTCTTGTATTTAAATGAGCATTCCCTTGTGTTCTTGTATATTAATGAGCATTCCCTTGTGTTCTTGTATATTAATGAGCATTCCCTTGTGTTCTTGTATTTAAATGAGCATTCCCTTGTGTTCTTGTATATTAATGAGCATTCCCTTGTGTTCTTGTATATTAAAGAGCATTCCCTTGTGTTCTTGTATATTAATGAGCATTCCCTTGTGTGTTCTTGTATTGATTTACAGTAACAGCAAATAAATAAAGTTTAAAAAAAATGCATTTAAACTCAGTTTTTCACAATTCTTGAAATTTAATCCTAGTAAGAATTCCCCGTTTTAGGTCAGCTAGGAACAACACTTTATTTTAAGAATGTGAAATGTCAGAATAATAGTAGAGAGAATGATTTATTTCAGTTTTTATTTCTTTCATCATATTCCCAGTGGGTCAGAAGACTCAATTAGTATTTGGTAGCATTGCCTTTAAAATGTTTAAGTTGGGTCAAATGTTTTGGGGAGCCTTCCACAAGCTTCCCACAATAAGTTGGGTGAATTTTGGCCCATTCCTCTTGACAGAGCTGGTGTAACTGAGTCAGGTTTGTAGGCCTCCTTGCTCACACACGCTTTTTCAGTTCTGCCAACACATTTTCTATAGGATTGAGGTCAGGGCTTTGTGATGGCCACTCCAATAACTTGACTTTGTTGTCCTTAAGCCATTTTGCCACAACTTTGGAAGTATGCTTGGTGTCATTGTCCATTTGGAACAGACATTTGTGACCAAACTTTAACTTCCTGACTCATGTCTTGAGATGTTGCTTCAATATATCCACATCATTTTCCTGCCTCATGATACCATCTGTTTTGCAAAGTGCACCAGTCCCTCCTGCAGCAAAGCAACCCCACAACATGATGCTGCCACCCCCATGCTTCATGGTTGGGATGGCGTTCTTCGGCTTGCAAGCCTCCCCCTTTTTTCCTCCAAACATAACGATGGTCATTTTGGCCAAACAGTTCTAATTTTGTTGCATCAGTCCAGAGGACATTTCTCCAAAAAGTACGATCTTTGTCCCCATGTGCAGTTGTAAACCGTAGTCTGGCTTTTTATGGCGATTTTGGAGCAGTGGCTTCTTCCTTGCTGAGCGGCCTTTCAGGTTATGTCGATATAGGACTCGTTTTACTGTGGATATAGATACTTTTGTATCTGTTTCCTCCAGCATCTTCACAAGGTCCTTTGCTGTTGGTCTGGGATTGATTTGCCCTTTTCACACCAAAGTACGTTCATCTCTAGGAGACAGAACGCATCTCCTTCCTGAGCGGTATGACGGCTGCGTGGTCCCATGGTGTTTACACTTGCATACTATTGTTTGTACAGATGAACGTGGTACATTCAGGCGTTTGGAAATTGCTCCAGGAACTCTGTAGTTCAGTCAAAGGGGTTGTTGGGTTCTTGGTTACCTCCCTGTCCAAGGTCCTTCTTGCCCGGTTTCGCAGTTTGGTCTGACTGACATTTCTGTTTTTCATTTTCAGTAAAAATGTCCAAAACCATATTTTCCCTTAGTCATTATGGGTATAGTGTCAACACACGGTGGAAGGAGCAACAAGGCTCCTTCCACTGACATACGACCAAAGACCACAGCACGGAAAATCAATGTTACAATATTTTGTTTTTAAAGCTGCAGTAATGACATACTCCCACTGCAGAGACAACATAGGGATGAACATCACCATCCCTTCTATCATAGACAAAGCTACAGTAATGACATACTCCCACTGCAGAGACAACATAGGGACGAACATCACCATCCCTTCTATCATAGACAAAGCTACAGTAATGACATACTCCCACTGCAGAGACAACATAGGGATGAACATCACCATCCCTTCTATCATAGACAAAGCTACAGTAATGACATACTCCCACTGCAGAGACAACATAGGGACGAACATCACCATCCCTTCTATCATAGACAAAGCTACAGTAATGACATACTCCCACTGCAGAGACAACATAGGGACGAACATCACCATCCCTTCTATCATAGACAAAGCTACAGTAATGACATACTCCCACTGCAGAGACAACATAGGGACGAACATCACCATCCCTTCTATCATAGACAAAGCTACACAACAGTGTTGTTGTTTGAAAGAAGCACAGACACCCACCTTTCCTCTCTTCCTCCGTGACATCGTGGATCTTCTGATTGACAAACTCGGCGTATGACGCTGCGTACCACACCTGGGGGGGGAAGAAGAAACAGGTCCATCTCTTTATCATTTTATTTTATTTTATCTTTATTTAACCAGGCAAGTCAGTTAAGAACAAATTCTTATTTTCAATGAAGGCCCAGGAACAGTGGGTTTAACTGCTTGTTCAGGGGCAGAACAACAGATTTGTACCTTCTCAGCTCGGGGGTTTCCTCTAACCGCTCGGTTACTAGTCCAACGCTCTAACCCCTAGGCTAGCCTGCCGCCCCAATAATAATTTACTTTGAGGGGTATCCTACAAAAGAAAGCTACATCGACTCTGGGTTTTCTACAGCTAACCAGCTCCAGTTAGCTTCACATTCTAGCTCAGGCTTCATCCGTACTACGACGGTGACCATCGCTCGTTCGCCTGCCCGCTAACTCTAGCAGGCTTGTAACCAGGGCTCTAAATAAAAAATAAAATACAAAAACAAAAATCATTAGCACTGGTGCTCTAAAAACGTTAGGAGCACCGCGTGAAATCTAGGAGCACCGCGTGAAATCTAGGAGCACCGCGTGAAATCTAGGAGCATGTGTTGTCATGTGTTGCTACCATGCTGTGTTGTCATGTGTTGCTACCATGCTGTGTTGTCATGTGTTGCTACCATGCTGTGTTGTCATGTGTTGCTGCCATGCTGTGTTGCTGCCATGCTGTGTTGCTGCCATGCTGTGTTGTCATGTGTTGCTACCATGCTGTGTTGTCATGTGTTGCTACCATGCTGTGTTGTCATGTGTTGCTGCCATGCTGTGTTGTCATGTGTTGCTGCCATGCTGTGTTGTCATGTGTTGCTGCCATGCTGTGTTGTCATGTGTTGCTGCAATGCTGTGTTGTCATGTGTTGCTGCAATGCTGTGTTGTCATGTGTTGCTACCATGCTGTGTTGTCATGTGTTGCTACCATGCTGTGTTGTCATGTGTTGCTACCATGCTGTGTTGTCATGTGTTGCTGCCATGCTGTGTTGCTGCCATGCTGTGTTGCTGCCATGCTGTGTTGCTGCCATGCTGTGTTGTCATGTGTTGCTACCATGCTGTGTTGTCATGTGTTGCTACCATGCTGTGTTGTCATGTGTTGCTGCCATGCTGTGTTGTCATGTGTTGCTGCCATGCTGTGTTGTCATGTGTTGCTGCAATGCTGTGTTGTCATGTGTTGCTGCAATGCTGTGTTGTCATGTGTTGCTGCCATGCTGTGTTGTCATGTGTTGCTGCCATGCTGTGTTGTCATGTGTTGCTGCCATGCTGTGTTGTCATGTGTTGCTACCATGCTGTGTTGTCATGTGTTGCTACCATGCTGTGTTGTCATGTGTTGCTACCATGCTGTGTTGTCATGTGTTGCTACCATGCTGTGTTGTCATGTGTTGCTACCATGCTGTGTTGTCATGTGTTGCTACCATGCTGTGTTGTCAAGTGTTGCTACCATGCTGTGTTGTCATGTGATGCTACCATGCTGTGTTGTCATGTGTTGCTACCATGCTGTGTTGTCATGTGTTGCTGCCATGCTGTGTTGCTGCCATGCTGTGTTGCTGCAATGCTGTGTTGTCATGTGTTGCTGCCATGCTGTGTTGTCATGTGTTGCTGCAATGCTGTGTTGTCATGTGTTGCTGCAATGCTGTGTTGTCATGTGTTGCTGCCATGCTGTGTTGTCATGTTGTGTTGCTGCCATGCTGTGTTGTCATGTTGTGTTGCTACCATGCTGTGTTGCTTCCATGCTGTTGTCATGTTGTGTTGCTACCATCTTGTGTTGCTACCATGCTGTGTTGCTACCATGCTGTGTTGTCATGTGTTGCTGCCATGCTGTGTTGTCATGCTGTGTTGCTACCATGCTGTGTTGTCATGTGTTGCTGCCATGCTGTGTTGTCATGTGTTGCTGCCATGCTGTGTTGTCATGTGTTGCTGCCATGCTGTGTTGTCATGTGTTGCTGCAATGCTGTGTTGACATGTGTTGCTTGCCATGCTGTGTTGTCATGTTGTGTTGCTGCCATGCTGTGTTGTCATGTTGTGTTGCTACCATGCTGTGTTGTCATGTTGTGTTGCTGCCATGCTGTGTTGTCATGTTGTGTTGCTACCATGCTGTGTTGTCATGTTGTGTTGCTGCCATGCTGTGTTGCTGCCATGCTGTGTTGTCATGTGTTGCTGCCATGCTGTGTTGTCATGTGTTGCTACCATGCTGTGTTGTCATGTGTTGCTGCCATGCTGTGTTGTCATGTGTTGCTGCAATGCTGTGTTGTCATGTGTTGCTGCAATGCTGTGTTGTCATGTGTTGCTGCCATGCTGTGTTGTCATGTTGTGTTGCTGCCATGCTGTGTTGTCATGTTGTGTTGCTACCATGCTGTGTTGCTTCCATGCTGTTGTCATGTTGTGTTGCTACCATCTTGTGTTGCTACCATGCTGTGTTGCTACCATGCTGTGTTGTCATGTGTTGCTGCCATGCTGTGTTGTCATGCTGTGTTGCTACCATGCTGTGTTGTCATGTGTTGCTGCCATGCTGTGTTGTCATGTGTTGCTGCCATGCTGTGTTGTCATGTGTTGCTGCCATGCTGTGTTGTCATGTGTTGCTGCCATGCTGTGTTGTCATGTGTTGCTGCAATGCTGTGTTGACATGTGTTGCTTGCCATGCTGTGTTGTCATGTTGTGTTGCTGCCATGCTGTGTTGTCATGTTGTGTTGCTACCATGCTGTGTTGTCATGTTGTGTTGCTGCCATGCTGTGTTGTCATGTTGTGTTGCTACCATGCTGTGTTGTCATGTTGTGTTGCTGCCATGCTGTGTTGCTGCCATGCTGTGTTGTCATGTGTTGCTGCCATGCTGTGTTGTCATGTGTTGCTACCATGCTGTGTTGTCATGTGTTGCTGCCATGCTGTGTTGTCATGTGTTGCTGCAATGCTGTGTTGTCATGTGTTGCTGCCATGCTGTGTTGTCATGTTGTGTTGCTGCCATGCTGTGTTGTCATGTTGTGTTGCTACCATGCTGTGTTGCTTCCATGCTGTTGTCATGTTGTGTTGCTACCATCTTGTGTTGCTACCATGCTGTGTTGCTACCATGCTGTGTTGTCATGTGTTGCTGCCATGCTGTGTTGTCATGCTGTGTTGCTACCATGCTGTGTTGTCATGTGTTGCTGCCATGCTGTGTTGTCATGTGTTGCTGCCATGCTGTGTTGTCATGTGTTGCTGCCATGCTGTGTTGTCATGTGTTGCTGCCATGCTGTGTTGTCATGTGTTGCTTGCCATGCTGTGTTGTCATGTTGTGTTGCTGCCATGCTGTGTTGTCATGTTGTGTTGCTGCCATGCTGTGTTGTCATGTTGTGTTGCTACCATGCTGTGTTGTCATGTTGTGTTGCTGCCATGCTGTGTTGTCATGTTGTGTTGCTACCATGCTGTGTTGTCATGTTGTGTTGCTGCCATGCTGTGTTGCTGCCATGCTGTGTTGTCATGTGTTGCTGCCATGCTGTGTTGTCATGTGTTGCTACCATGCTGTGTTGTCATGTGTTGCTGCCATGCTGTGTTGTCATGTGTTGCTGCAATGCTGTGTTGTCATGTGTTGCTGCAATGCTGTGTTGTCATGTGTTGCTGCCATGCTGTGTTGTCATGTTGTGTTGCTGCCATGCTGTGTTGTCATGTTGTGTTGCTACCATGCTGTGTTGCTTCCATGCTGTTGTCATGTTGTGTTGCTACCATCTTGTGTTGCTACCATGCTGTGTTGTCATGTGTTGCTGCCATGCTGTGTTGTCATGTGTTGCTGCCATGCTGTGTTGTCATGTGTTGCTGCCATGCTGTGTTGTCATGTTGTGTTGCTACCATGCTGTGTTGGTGTCTCTCTTGTTGTGATGTTTGTTTTGTCCTATATTGATATTTACATTTTAACCCCAGACCCCCGTCCCCACAGGAGGCCTTTTGGTAGACTGTCATTGTAAATAAGATTTTGTTCTTAACTGACTTTCCTAGTTAAATAAAGGTTATTCAACAAAAAAATAATAATACAAATCTAATAAAAAATAAGATATTTTAACCTACAAAGCAAACCGTTTTAGCTTTAGTAATGGTGCAACAATGACACTATGGAATCTGCACTCGCTTCTTTCTGAAAGAAAGCCTTATCACTACAACAACTCTTATCATCCGGCAGACCCCCACTAATACACCCTCCCCACGCCCCATCCTGCAACAGGCCCAATCCCCACTAATACACCCCCCCACGCCCCATCCTGCAACAGGCCCAACCCCCACTAATACACCCCCCCCCCCCACGCCCCATCCTGCAACCGGCCCAACCCCCACTAATACACCCCCCCCCCCCCCCACACACATCTCTATGTGTTCGGTCTTCATTACATTACTTATCGTTAATGCCGTCTTCGGTGTGCTTAAGTCATACAAAACGTTTTACTGTGCGAGAAGTTTCAAATGCATTCTGTCTAAATACTATGATATTTGAAGATTTAAAAAAAAAATTGGACACCAAAAAAACATTTGATTAATAAAATATTTTAAAATCATTCATCTTCCTCAAATTAAGGTGAAAATGACACGATCTTTGCAAGAGGGAGGGAATCTGATCTCAGTCATTTCATTCAGGGTAAGCGGAGTTAGCAGTGAGTTAGCAGTGAGTTAGCAGTGAGTTAGCAGTGAGTTAGCAGTGAGTTAGCAGTGAGTTAGCAGTGAGTAAGCAGTGAGTTAGCAGTGAGTTAGCAGTGAGTTAGCAGTGAGTTAGCAGTGAGTTAGCAGTGAGTTAGCAGTGAGTTAGCAGTGAGTTAGCCTGCCCTGGAGCGGGTTAGTTCTGAAGGATTCGTTGCCATAGAAATTTACCTGGCTAGAAGGTGAGCCACTTTCGTATGACTGGTTATCCCGAATTGAACTCATAGTATAGACCTGGTACATAGTATAGACCTGGTACATAGTATAGACCTGCTACATAGTATAGACCTCTGGAATAGACCTGCTACGTAGTATAGACCTGCTACATAGTATAGACCTGCTACATAGTATAGACCTGCTACATAGTATAAACCTGCTACATAGTATAGACCTGGTACATAGTATAGACCTGGTACATAGTATAGACCTGCTACATAGTATAGACCTGCTACATAGTATAGACCTCTGGTATAGACCTGCTACATAGTATAGACCTGCTACATAGTATAGACCTGCTACGTAGTATAGACCTCTGGTATAGACCTGCTACATAGTATAGACCTGCTACATAGTATAGACCTGCTACGTAGTATAGACCTCTGGTATAGACCTGCTACATAGTATAGACCTGCTACATAGTATAGACCTGCTACATAGTATAGACCTCTGGTATAGACCTGCTACATAGTATAGACCTGCTACATAGTATAGACCTGCTACATAGTATAGACCTGCTACATAGTATAGACCTGCTACATAGTATAGACCTCTGGTATAGACCTGCTACATAGTATAGACCTGCTACATAGTATAGACCTGCTACATAGTATAAACCTGCTACATAGTATAGACCTGCTACATAGTATAGACCTGGTACATAGTATAGACCTGCTACATAGTATAGACCTCTGGTATAGACCTGCTACATAGTATAGACCTGCTACATAGTATAGACCTGCTACGTAGTATAGACCTCTGGTATAGACCTGCTACATAGTATAGACCTGCTACATAGTATAGACCTGCTACGTAGTATAGACCTCTGGTATAGACCTGCTACATAGTATAGACCTGCTACATAGTATAGACCTGCTACATAGTATAGACCTCTGGTATAGACCTGCTACATAGTATAGACCTGCTACATAGTATAGACCTGCTACATAGTATAGACCTGCTACATAGTATAGACCTCTGGTATAGACCTGCTACATAGTATAGACCTGCTACATAGTATAGACCTGCTACATAGTATAGACCTGCTACATAGTATAGACCTGCTACATAGTATAGACCTGGTACATAGTATAGACCTGCTACGCAGTATAGACCTGCTACGCAGTATAGACCTGCTACATAGTATAAACCTGCTACATAGTATAGACCTGCTACATAGTATAAACCTGCTACATAGTATAGACCTGGTACATAGTATAGACCTGCTACATAGTATAGACCTGCTACATAGTATAGACCTGCTACGCAGTATAGACCTGCTACGCAGTATAGACCTGCTACATAGTATAAACCTGCTACATAGTATAAACCTGCTACATAGTATAAACCTGCTACATAGTATAGACCTGCTACATAGTATAGACCTGCTACGTAGTATAGACCTGGTACATAGTATAGACCTGCTACGCAGTATAGACCTGCTACGCAGTATAGACCTGCTACATAGTATAAACCTGCTACATAGTATAGACCTGGTACGTAGTATAGACCTGCTACGCAGTATAGACCTGCTACATAGTATAAACCTGCTACATAGTAAAGACCTGCTTTGTAGAATAGACCTGCTACGTAGTATAGAATTGCTACATAGTATAGACCTCTGGAATAGACCTGCTACATAGTATAGACCTGCTACGTAGTATAGACCTGCTACGTAGTATAGACCTGCTACATAGTATAGACCTGCTACATAGTATAGACCTCTGGTATAGACCTGCTACATAGTATAGACCTGGTACATAGTATAGACCTGCTACATAGTATAGACCTGCTACATAGTATAGACCTGCTACATAGTATAGACCTGCTACGTAGTATAGACCTGCTACGTAGTATAGACCTGCTACATAGTATAGACCTGCTACATAGTATAGACCTGCTACATAGTATAGACCTGCTACATAGTATAGACCTGCTACATAGTATAGACCTGCTACATAGTATAGACCTGCTACATAGTATAGACCTGCTACATAGTATAGACCTGCTACATAGTATAGACCTGCTACATAGTATAGACCTGCTACATAGTATAGACCTGCTACATAGTATAGACCTGCTACATAGTATAGACCTGCTACATAGTATAGACCTCTGGTATAGACCTGCTACGTAGTATAGACCTCTGGTATAGACCTGCTACATAGTATAGACCTCTGGTATAGACCTGCTACATAGTATAGACCTCTGGTATAGACCTGCTACGTAGTATAGACCTCTGGTATAGACCTGCTACATAGTATAGACCTGCTACATAGTATAGACCTGCTACATAGTATAGACCTGCTACATAGTATAGACCTCTGGTATAGACCTGCTACGTAGTATAGACCTCTGGTATAGACCTGCTACATAGTATAGACCTGCTACATAGTATAGACCTGCTACATAGTATAGACCTGCTACATAGTATAGACCTCTGGTATAGACCTGCTACGTAGTATAGACCTCTGGTATAGACCTGCTACGTAGTATAGACCTGCTACGTAGTGCAGCCCTCTGAAGAACAGTCAACCATGTGTGTTTTTATTAGGAACAGTTTGCATGCTGCAGATGGACGACATTACAATCTATACTATAGACCTGCTACATCGCTGACTGATCACCTGGCATCAGGAACAACTACTGACTATGATGTGCAGATCAGTCAGCTCGGCGATGCTCTCAGACACGCTATCCGTTCTGAACACCTACCTTCAGCTCCTGTTTGGGCTGGATGTTCTTGATGGTTGTGTAGAAGATTTCAGAGCCGTACTGATAGGCTACCAGGTTCTGTTCCAGGTGGTTCTGGGCGGGCCGAACAAACATCAGCCAGTTACAGATGTCCTCGTCAGATAGGTCCACCCACATGTCATCCGACTTCTCCATGTCCTTGTCTGCATCCAGCATGCACAGCTACGGAGAGAAGAAGAGAGGGATGAGTTAGAGACAATACACAGCTACGGAGAGAAGAAGAGAGGGATGAGTTAGAGACAATGCACAGCTACGGAGAGAAGAAGAGAGGGATGAGTTAGAGACAATACACAGCTACGGAGAGAAGAAGAGAGGTAAGTTAGAGACAATGCACAACTACAGAGAGAAGAAGAGAGGGATGAGTTAGAGACAATGCACAACTACAGAGAGAAGAAGAGAGGTAAGTTAGAGACAATGCACAACTACAGAGAGAAGAAGAGAGGGATGAGTTAGAGACAATACACAGCTACAGAGAAGAAGAGGGATGAGTTAGAGACAATGCACAGCTACAGAGAGAAGAAGAGAGGGATGAGTTAGAGACAATGCACAACTACAGAGTAGAAGAGAGGGATGAGTTAGAGACAATGCACAACTACGGAGAGAAGAAGAGAGGGATGAGTTAGAGACAATGCACAGCTACAGAGAAGAAGAGGGATGAGTTAGAGACAATGCACAGCTACAGAGAGAAGAAGAGAGGGATGAGTTAGAGACAATGCACAACTACAGAGAAGAAGAGAGGGATGAGTTAGAGACAATGCACAACTACGGAGAGAAGAAGAGAGGCATGAGTTAGAGACAATGCACAGCTACAGAGAGAAGAAGAGAGGGATGAGTTAGAGACAATGCACAGCTACGGAGAGAAGAAGAGAGGGATGAGTCAGAGACAATGCACAGCTACAGAGAAAAGAAGAGAGGGATGAGTTAGAGACAATGCACAGCTACGGAGAGAAAAAGAGAGGGATGAGTTAGAGACAATGCACAGCTACGGAGAAGAAGAGAGGGATGAGTTAGAGACAATGCACAGCTACAGAGAAAAGAAGAGAGGGATGAGTTAGAGACAATGCACAGCTACAGAGAGAAGAAGAGAGGGATGAGTTAGAGACAATGCACAGCTACGGAGAGAAGAAGAGAGGGATGAGTTAGAGACAATGCACAGCTACAGAGAAAAGAAGAGAGGGATGAGTTAGAGACAATGCACAGCTACGGAGAGAAAAAGAGAGGGATGAGTTAGAGACAATGCACAGCTACGGAGAAGAAGAGAGGGATGAGTTAGAGACAATGCACAGCTACGGAGAGAAGAAGAGAGGGATGATTTAGAGACAATGCACAGCTACAGAGAGAAGAAGAGAGGGATGAGTTAGAGACAATGCACAGCTACAGAGAGAAGAAGAGAGGGATGAGTTAGAGACAATGCACAGCTACGGAGAGAAGAAGAGAGGGATGAGTTAGAGACAATGCACAGCTACAGAGAGAAGAAGAGAGGGATGAGTTAGAGACAATGCACAGCTACAGAGAGAAGAAGAGAGGGATGAGTTAGAGACAATGCACAGCTACGGAGAGAAGAAGAGAGGGATGAGTTAGAGACAATGCACAGCTACAGAGAGAAGAAGAGAGGGATGAGTTAGAGACAATGCACAGCTACGGAGAGAAAAAGAGAGGGATGAGTTAGAGACAATGCACAGCTACGGAGAAGAAGAGAGGGATGAGTTAGAGACAATGCACAGCTAAGGAGAGAAGAAGAGAGGTGAGTTAGAGACAATGCACAACTATGGAGAGAAGAAGAGAGGGATGAGTTAGAGACAATACACAGCTACAGAGAGAAGAAGAGAGGGAAGAGTTAGAGACAATGCACTGCTACGGAGAGAAGGATGAGTTAGAGACAATACACAGCTACAAAGAGAAGAAGAGAGGGATGAGTTAGAGACAATACACAACTACGGAGAGAAGAAGAGAGGGATGAGTTAGAGACAATGGACAGCTACAGAGAGAAGAAGAGAGGGATGAGTTAGAGACAATACACAACTACAGAGAGAAGAAGAGAGGGATGAGTTAGAGACAATACACAACTACAGAGAGAAGAAGAGAGGGATGAGTTAGAGACAATACACAGCTACAGAGAGAAGAAGAGAGGGATGAGTTAGAGACAATACACAGCTACGGAGAGAAGAAGAGAGGGATGAGTTAGAGACAATGCACAACTACAGAGAGAAGAAGAGAGGTGAGTTAGAGACAATGCACAGCTACAGAGAGAAGAAGAGAGGGATGAGTTAGAGACAATGCACAGCTACAGAGAGAAGAAGAGAGGGATGAGTTAGAGACAATACACAGCTACGGAGAGAAGAAGAGAGGGATGAGTTAGAGACAATGCACAACTACAGAGAGAAGAAGAGAGGTAAGTTAGAGACAATGCACAACTACAGAGAGAAGAAGAGAGGGATGAGTTAGAGACAATACACAGCTACAGAGAAGAAGAGAGGGATGAGTTAGAGACAATGCACAGCTACGGAGAGAAGAAGAGGGATGAGTTAGAGACAATGCACAGCTACGGAGAGAAGAAGAGAGGGATGAGTTAGAGACAATACACAGCTACGGAGAGAAGAAGAGAGGTGAGTTAGAGACAATGCACAGCTACAGAGAGAAGAAGAGAGGGATGAGTTAGAGACAATGCACAGCTACAGAGAGAAGAAGAGAGGGATGAGTTAGAGACAATGCACAGCTACGGAGAAGAAGAGAGGGATGAGTTAGAGACAATGCACAGCTAAGGAGAGAAGAAGAGAGGTGAGTTAGAGACAATGCACAACTACGGAGAGAAGAAGAGAGGGAAGCGTTAGAGACAATGCACAGCTACAGAGAGAAGAAGAGAGGGATGAGTTAGAGACAATGCACAACTACAGAGAAGAAGAGAGGGATGAGTTAGAGACAATGCACAACTACGGAGAGAAGAAGAGAGTGATGAGTTAGAGACAATGCACAACTACCGAGAGAAGAAGAGAGGGATGAGTTAGAGACAATACACAGCTACGGAGAGAAGAAGAGAGGGATGAGTTAGAGACAATGCACTGCTACGGAGAGAAGAAGAGAGGGATGAGTTAGAGACAATACACAGCTACAGAGAGAAGAAGATAGGGATGAGTTAGAGACAATGCACAGCTACAGAGAGAAGAAGAGAGGGATGAGTTAGAGACAATGCACAGCTACGGAGAGAAAAAGAGAGGGATGAGTTAGAGACAATGCACAGCTACGGAGAAGAAGAGAGGGATGAGTTAGAGACAATGCACAGCTAAGGAGAGAAGAAGAGAGGTGAGTTAGAGTCAATGCACAACTATGGAGAGAAGAAGAGAGGGATGAGTTAGAGACAATGCACTGCTACGGAGAGAAGGATGAGTTAGAGACAATACACAGCTACAGAGAGAAGAAGAGAGGGATGAGTTAGAGACAATACACAGCTACAGAGAAGAAGAGAGGGATGAGTTAGAGACAATGCACAGCTACGGAGAGAAGAAGAGGGATGAGTTAGAGACAATGCACAGCTACGGAGAGAAGAAGAGAGGGATGAGTTAGAGACAATGCACAGCTACAGAGAGAAGAAGAGAGGGATGAGTTAGAGACAATGCACAGCTACAGAGAGAAGAAGAGAGGGATGAGTTAGAGACAATGCACAGCTACAGAGAGAAGAAGAGAGGGATGAGTTAGAGACAATACACAGCTACAGAGAAGAAGAGAGGGATGAGTTAGAGACAATACACAGCTACAGAGAGAAGAAGAGAGGGATGAGTTAGAGACAATGCACAGCTACAGAGAGAAGAAGAGAGGTGAGTTAGAGACAATGCACAGCTACGGAGAAAAGAAGAGAGGGATGAGTTAGAAACAATGCACAACTATGGAGAGAAGAAGAGAGGGATGAGTTAGAGACAATACACAGCTAGGGAGAGAAGAAGAGAGGTGAGTTAGAGACAATACACAACTACGGAGAGAAGAAGAGAGGGATGAGTTAGAGACAATACACAGCTACAGAGAGAAGAAGAGAGGGATGAGTTAGAGACAATGCACAGCTACAGAGAGAAGAAGAGAGGTGAGTTAGAGACAATGCACAGCTACGGAGAGAAGAAGAGAGGGATGAGTTAGAGACAATGCACAACTATGGAGAGAAGAAGAGAGGGATGAGTTAGAGACAATACACAACTACAGAGAGAAGAAGAGAGGTGAGTTAGAGACAATGCACAACTATGGAGAGAAGAAGAGAGGGATGAGTTAGAGACAATACACAACTACAGAGAGAAGAAGAGGGATGAGTTAGAGACAATACACAGCTACAGAGAAGAAGAGAGGGATGAGTTAGAGACAATGCACAACTACAGAGAGAAGAAGAGGGATGAGTTAGAGACAATACACAGCTACAGAGAAGAAGAGAGGGATGAGTTAGAGACAATGCACAACTATGGAGAGAAGAAGAGAGGGATGAGTTAGAGACAATACACAGCTACGGAGAGAAGAAGAGAGGGATGAGTTAGAGACAATGCACAGCTACAGAGAGAAGAAGAGAGGGATGAGTTCGAGACAATACACAGCTACAGAGAGAAGAAGAGGGGGATGAGTTAGAGACAATGCACAGCTACAGAGAGAAGAAGAGAGGGATGAGTTAGAGACAATACACAGCTACAGAGAGAAGAAGAGAGGTGAGTTAGAGACAATACACAGCTACAGAGAGAAGAAGAGAGGTGAGTTAGAGACAATACACAGCTACAGAGAGAAGAAGAGAGGGATGAGTTAGAGACAATACACAACTACAGAGAGAAGAAGAGAGGGATGAGTTAGAGACAATGCACAGCTACGGAGAGAAGAAGAGAGGGATGAGTTAGAGACAATGCACAACTATGGAGAGAAGAAGAGAGGGATGAGTTAGAGACAATACACAGCTACGGAGAGAAGAAGAGAGGGATGAGTTAGAGACAATGCACAGCTACAGAGAGAAGAGAGA